>NC_089798.1:16747888-17020388 GCF_040412425.1 Macrobrachium rosenbergii
CTCAGAATGCCATATCTCCATGTTGCATCATGGGCCTTCTCAAGATCAAAGAAAACAGTAATGTGATGCTGTTTGTTAGCAGAAGCTTCAAAACTTCACAAATTGAAGATTCCATTCGAACCAACACATCAGTGGAGTGCATACTTCGAAAACCACACTGAGCAGGCGACAGATATTTACCATGTTCCAAGTACCACATCAAACGTCTGTTCACTATTTTTTCCATGATCTTACATAGACATGATGTCAATACAATGTGACGATAATTCTCTGTCTTGAATGGGTCTTTCCCTGGTTTCACTAATGGCAGTAATTTTAACATCTCCCATAGCTCAGGGAAAATTTGTTCTCTGGAAATTTGGTCAAGAAGGCTTAATATGAAAAATCTGGTATTTTCAGGTATGCTTAATCACTGAAATGTTATATCATCCAGTCCAGGAGCTGATTCACTACATTTACTTAAGTCTGATTCAGATTCTTTCATAGTAAAAGGTACATTGTATTGTTCATTCCTTGATGTATTAAAATCAATTTCTACCTGCTCCATTACCCTTCTTTGAGCTGAATAGGGCCTGTCATCATTTTTCTTTGCAGCATTAGCAAGATGTTTAGCAAACTCATTTGCCACTAACCAGAGATCTGCTATTCCACTACCATTGATCTTGATAACTGGAGGTTGACAAGAAGTAAATTTCCCTGCTATTTTTCTAACCCTCTCCCAAGCTAAAGTCAGGGGTGTTTTTGAATTTAGTGAAGATATGACGCTTGACCACGATTCCTTTTGTGCCTTTTTATTTTCCATGAGGAAATGGGGTCTTGCTTTTAGAAATTCAATGCAGTAATACTCACATTTTCGTCGGCGATATCTGGTGAAAGCTGATCTCCTGGTTCTCTGAGTTTCCTGCCATTTACGAATCCACCAGGGAACTGGTCAACGGATAAATATCCTTGAAGCCCTAGGTATTGACTGAAGACCAGCTGAAAATATAATTGTATTGAAAAAATCAAGAGCATCATCTATAGAGGGAAAGTCATCAGCCAAGTCATCTATTGAGCTGTGATCATGGAATGTAGCCCATGCAGCTTCATCAGTGTTCCATTTACGTAGCTTTGAAGGTGGAGGATTTGAAGCTACATTCAGTACGATTGGAAAATGGTCGCTAGTAAATCTATCATTTATCACTCTCCAATTAAAATCAATAAGGCAGTCGTTATTGCGTATAGATAAATCAGTTGCTGATAATGTGCCTGTTTGAGCATGAAAATGTGTAGACTCCCCTGTGTTTAGGATTCCCACATTTTCACCTTCTATGCTGGGACACAGGCAATTTCCTCTTTGTTTGGTAATGATGTCACCCCAAAGAGGGTTTCTATTATTCATATCTCCCAGAATAACAAAGGGACATGGTAGCTTGCAGGGTAGACATGATACTAATAGGATTTTGTGGGGTATCATTACAAGCACGCAAAACTACACCCCCATGGCTTCCTATATTTATGTTAAAGGTGGAACGATAGCTCGTATACTCTCGTGGGCTCAGACACATTATTATCAAGCAGCCTTAGTTCTTCCCATCTAGCTCTTAATCCCTGACAGTTCCACTGAAGAAAATGAATGAGTTTTACTTTGGTTTTGAGGCTGTTAAACTGGAGCCCATTTTAAGAGCTTTAAGTTTATTGATTTGCTCCTGCTTTTTTCTGGGAGGAGACTGATTATTTATGGCAGCCTTCCGTTTTAAATTCAGTGGTGGTGCTGCTTCCATGGAGGAGGTACCTACCACAGATGGCACAGCCTCCCCAGTATCATGGGCATTGGGCACCCTTGATACCATCTTTGCTATAGAAATCTCAAGTTCAAGATCACCAGACAAAGTTGGCACTGCCTGAGGAGAGGTAGAATTTTCAGGCTCAAGTGGTTCACCCTGCAAAGTATCAGGAGGACCACTCACTGGTGGTGTTGGCTCCAGTGAGACACAAGCACCAGATACAGATAATATGGCCTCCATAGAAGCCGGAGTGCCAGCCACAGCTGGCATAGCCTCCAAAAAGGTTGATACACCAGGCATAGGTGGTGTAGCCTCCAGAGGGGCTGTACCTGGCACTGCCTCCAAAGAGGCAGGAGCACCAGAAACCACTAGAGCAGCCTCTGAAGAGGTAGGAGTGCCAGAAATTACTGGCATAGCCTCCGGAGAGGCATAAGTACAGGTCGCTGCTGATCTTTCTCTTACATTACCAAAGGAAGCAACTCTGGTAGCATTTACATTCCTTCTTCAGTGAGTTGCAATGGTAGAAAGAGATATTCCAGGTCCAACATACTGTAAAATTTTTTGTTTAGCCTCTGTACACATCACAATTCTGTGAAGAAGAAGGATTATTGTTGCCACAATGTATACATTTTGCTTCCTTATAACATACACCATGCTCTGGTTTGCCTTGTAGCTTCTGCCTACAAGACCCTAACATATGTACATATTCTTGACAATAACACATCTCGGTCTCAGGATGTACTGCTTAACCTTAAAATGCAATCGTGCTGGTTTTATTACATTAGGCAAGTGAGTCAAATTGAATCTAATAATTAAACTCGGAAGTGGAACTAAGGCTCCAATGATCTTCTTCATTTTTTCAACTTAATCACACCTTAATCTTTTAATCTACAAGTTTCTCCTCCGAATACGTCATCAGCTTGGGTACATATGTCATTCCCTTGGAGTGATTCCAAAAAGCATGTACAGCACAGTCTACTTTAACTCCTCCAAGATGCGATAATGCTTTTAATTTTTCACTTTCTTTTGCTGAGGCAGATTGCAGTGTTAGTTTTCCTCGACCTTCAGATGATATCTTAGGCTCTCAGCCACAACACTTCAAAATGTCTCTGTACACATTAAAAATGTCAAAACTATAATATTCCGGATTAAAGGTCAAATACTGTACATATAAGAGATTTCAAATATTCCTGGTCCTATTTCACACACATTTCTGGTCAATTTCCCTTTGCTCCGGGCTGGAGTATAGGGTTCCAGTGTAGTCACCATGCCTAAAGAGTCCTTTGCCATGCCAATATAATGTTGTTACTCCTTGTGCTACTGTATATTGATATGCCAATTGTCCTGATATACGTTCAAAGGCTACCATTCATTTTAGGACAGTTAATTACGACTATACATAACAATTCAAGACTTGGCCTAGTTAAAGTGTACCACATAATACTCTTAGGCCCATTCTTAGCTGGAACTGGTACTTGACGTCGAAGACAGATGAATCTTCATCTTGAGGATAAGGTTGAGGAATGGAAAGTCTGACTCCTGCAGTTTCTTTAATATTTCATAGTTCTTAATAGTAGGTGGATACATCGTGAAAGCAACTTATTCTTAGTGGGTTCCTTCCATAATTGTTCCCTTCTAGAACTGGTTCCCTTTTAACAGGGAGAAATATGGTATCTCAAAAGGAAAACATGGGGAGCTATATTCCTTTCCCCTCTCGCATCATCGTACACGTCTCAAACAGTACGATTTGAGCTTATGCAGCTATGCACTTTGTTACATTTAAGCACTTACTTATGCACACGTGATCATAGACAACCTCAATTTCGAGTGGTTAACTTAACGTCTTGATAAGATGAAAACCAATTCGCTTTTCCAGTCCACCAATTATGAAGGGTATTGCCATTAATTTAAATGAAGGATTTCCATCTTTACGCCAGAAGTCATTGGATTTGGTCACCATACAACGAATAATATAAATTTTGTCCAGGACGAGGTCCCTCTCACCAGGAAGGTCATAAAAATTTCCCCTCGCTCCACCATTTTGGATACTCTAGTTCTATGGGTGGGGTGGCATGCCGTCCAACTCCACCTTCTTTCAAGTTGAAAGAGCAGTGAATTCTGTAATTCAGTACCATCCAAAGGTCACCAACGAAGGAGGAAGAAGGGAAGGGGAAAATGTACAGAAGGAGAAGTAAAAGAGTTACAGGTCCCAATGTGCGGGTGAATCCACAGCAGAGAGAGTAGGTGTAAAAGAGCAAACACTCCCTGTAGTGGATCCCTAAGCCACCCACCTCTTTAGGGGGTTGGGATCAGGGGGTATAAAAAGGGAGGCAGGTGGAATTCATGACTAACGAAATTCAAAAAAATGGGAAAGGCAGGAGATACAGCCATAAAATAATGCTAAAAAAACATGACACTGTGGTAATATCTATCCTATGTTTGTCAATGTAGAAACAGGGGGAAGAAAAAAGAAATGTGAATGAGGGAGAGGAAGGGAATCTCTCTTCTTCTCAGCCTACTCACTAGATGGAGTCACTGTTTTTAATGATCCTCCTCCTACAGCTGCTTCTATCTTGAATGGCTTCGGCAGATGTTTTATAGACGGATGTCCTCCCTGGCTCCAACCCTCCCTATTTATCCGGGCTTGACATGAGCACTGAGTTGGGCTGGCTTACCACAAGGAATTGAAAATGATGCAGTATAGAATAATGAAAGGAATTTTGGAACAATGAACAACTAACCATATTAGGGTATATGGCCTATTGGAAACAGAACAGGAAATATATAAATATCCCTGTTCCACAATATCACAGCAACAGATTGGAAAAGGCGAGTGAAGAAAGATCAGATAAGGAAACCCTATAGAGATTGATGTAGAGATAGTGTAACAGATATGTGTAGAAAGTAAAAAAAAAAATAAATAATGCCAATTAAGTAAAACAGTAAAAATACAGAAGCTCAAAAAAGGAACCAAAGATAAGATTACCAATGAAACTGAAAAGATATAGCAGAGAGAATATGGAATTTAGGCCAAAGGCCAAGCACTGGGACCCATGAGGTCATTCAGTGCTGAAACGGAAATTGACAGTAAAAAGGTTTGAAAGGTGTAACAGAGGAAAACGTTGCAGTTGCACCATGAATCAGTTGTCAGGAGAGGGTGGAAAGTAAGATGGAAGAAAGAATACGAACGGAGGCAGAGTAAAAGAGATGAAAGGGGTTGCAGCTAGGGCCCGAAGGGACGCTGCAAAGAATCTTAGGTAATGCCTCCAGTGCACCGCATGAGGTGCACTGGCGGCACTATACCCCTACGGGAAAAGATATGGTAGGTAAAACGACGGAGATGGCTAAGCTGAGTTTCACTTGTGGTACTTGTACGAGAGGCAGCGGTAACAATGAGGTCCAGACTAAATATGCTGGAACTAAAACTTAACATTATGAAATGAAGACATGACATGTTAATTATGTGGGGGAGAAGATGAAACGACAGAAAATATACCAGTGCAAAAGTGTCTAGGGTGTTAATAAAGCCAGTGCTCTCAGAGTAGATTATAGTGAATGGGGAATGAACTCGCCGTAGTTAACAACACTTGGCACCTACTCAGGTCATGTGGCCGGCCATGGCTTGGCGCTGTTCACAGAACATCGGGGAATCAGAAACGTCTTTTGCGTTCCCTCTTGTCTGTTGGTGTTTCCTGTCAACTGGGAGCAGGCAGTTGATACTAACCTTTTAAAAGTCATATCCATTATCGTTGATCTTATTTTCTTTAATTCGTGTTCTATTTTCCATATTTCTTTAAACTGCTGTTGTTATCTACCCTTTCTTTTTCCCCGCCACTGTCTTCATTTCTTCCTTCCCTCACCATCTAAAGGTCTCTTTCTTTCTTCTATACTTATCTCCAGCAAATGTTTTGTGTTTTCAATCATTTATCATTGCTGCTATCCACATCACTGTCCACAAGTATTCTGCTTAGTAGTTCATCATTTTTTCCTCTCCACTCATTCAGAACTGTGGTCTCCTTGATATTATTCTCGTCTCATTTTTGACATTCCCACTCCTCTTAACAAACGCACTGTTGCTCACCCTGGTCTTCGTAAGTCTTCTAGCCAATCCTTCTTCCATCTTTTGCAATAATTTTGTTTCTATCTTGTTTATATTACGTACTGCAGCCCCGTATATTATTGCTAAGTGGCTTTTCCGTTCTAGATGGTGTGCCTTATTAATATTTTTTTCAATATGATTGATTTCAAAGTATGAATTGTGATCCCCCCTGCCCCAGCATTTTATATCTGATAGGACATTGTTGTGTGGTTCCCATAGTTCCATTTTCCACGTTGCTAACAGGTGTTTAAAAAGTTGTAACTGTTTGCTGTAATATCCCGAAATTTTAAATAAGATGCAATATTTCGTAAACACACACACATTGCGCGCGCACACACACACACACACACACACACACACACACACACACACATATATATATATATATATATATATATATATATATATATATATATATATATATATATATATATATATGACATTTGTTTATCACACCGTGATTTATATACGATCATGAAGCTACAAATTTCGCTTAATATCAAATCCACGCTACCTCGGGAATATCCCCGATGGGGAATTATCACCGAAGGGGAATTTATAAGTGATAAATGGACGGGCACTGCCGAGTCTGCTCGTATATATATATATATATATATATATATATATATATATATATATATATATATATATATATATATATATATATATATATATGCCTACGTATATTGAAATATGTTTGTTTCTTAAGAACTTAATTTAACTCTGATGTACTTAGTTATGTTTAAAAGCATGTTAATCAATGTTCTTTTATAGAAAGTTTGCATAAGTTGTTTGTTGAAGAGAATGGCCGAGGTTTCAGGAGTGTGCCGTATGTGTGAGATTACCAACGTTGTAGTTTTCAGTAAGTGTCGTGTGCCAGAATGTACAAGAACTGTTGACATTCGTGTGTTTACTAGCTCACAACTAGTAAGAAAGCGAGTCTCAAGTGAACAGCCATTTCGTACAGACAGATTTGACTCTCTTTCGTGTATTATAGAAAGAAGATATGTGTTCAGGCCCGTAGCCAGGTTGACAGCTGGGAGGATTCAGTTGGTGTAAGGTGGAACTTTGAAGGTGGGGGCGTGGGGCCGCCTATACCCCCAGTGGGGTCCAAGGTCAGAGCCTTGGTGGGGGTCAAGGGGTAAGGAGGAGTAGGACGTTCGAATGTACGTGTTGTTTATTCCTCGTTGACCTGAGAAAAAAACTGCCTTTTAAAAGGATTTCATCTTAAAAAATGGTAATGGATGTTTTGAAAAATTAATCAAATATGGCAAATATGAAACATAAAACTTATCCAATTTCTCAAAAAATTGTAAAAAAAATCCAATTTTTGACAATTTCTACCTTTTCGTATTATTTTCGTCAGCGTCGTAAAAACGTACAGCGATTTTAAAAAGTATCCAAATGATACTTTCGTATCCATTTCCGCAACACTGGCCAGATGGAACCCCAAATGCCCTGTGGGGGGGCTTCACCTGAACCATCTGATATCCCCCTCCCCCTCCCCCCCCGCCCCCGTGGCTACGGGCCTTGTGTTTTTAATTGGGTGTAAAATTTTTAATGATATTGCTTTGTGAGTGATTCTATGATGAGTGAGAAGTCTTTGTGTTTGCCTTCTGTGAAACATTGCCGCGTAAGTACTGTCTCGAATTTTTCCCCACGACTGGGAGGGTCCTAACCCCCGGATGGTATGGGACTAGGATGATCAGGCCTGAAGGGCACTATCAGCAAACATCGAAGCGAAGGTCCATCAAGATCAGGCAGGGTTTTACAATTTTATTTTAAAAAATAGACTATTTAAATTAAAGATACATTAACACACAAGGACCACGCGGTCGGGTACAAAACAACTCTGAAAAAGTTACAAAAACTCAAAAAAATATGCTTATGGAAGTTACAAGAGCTGGGTGGGTGGATCCGTTATCCTAGGCTTTCTAACGATCATATTTCAAGTTTTCACTGGGCTCAAAATTTCCTGGTGTTAGTCCAGCATGGCTGGTTATAACACCGGGGAGTGGGAGTCTTGGAGCTAAGAAGACTGTTGACCCTATGACAGCAATTTCCATTGGGCCAGGAGTAGTTGCAGAACCCTCCAGATTTTGAAGGTCCTGACACTTTTGCCAGAAGACTGCAACAAAAGGCTGTGCCAGAAAAATACCACTAGGAAAGATGCCATTAATGGAGGAGCCTTTCAAGAGGGGCACCAGGTACATCCTAACAAAGGCGTTTTCAGCAGAGTAAGGTTCCCTAAGAAATGCTGAGGGACACCAAAAACATCACTACAACAAGAATATAATAGATCATCAGTTCAAGGTGGAACAAAGTATTAGAGTTATCACAAAGAGAAGAAAACAAGCTGATGTTGCAGTGGAGAGGGCCATATGAAATCAAGCAGTTGGTAGAGAACTGAAGACTTTATGAAAATGTCCTTTCCATCTACAATGAGAGGGAAGTGAATGAAACAGTAGCAACTTTCATCGAAGGAGAGGAGGAAGCCAATAAGGACTATGTAACTCTGGACGAGGGCTGGTCAAAAGTTTGACCACAGAAGGAAGAAGATACATACCTAGATGTCAACTTTAGCAATGACTAAGTAAGCACCAGAAGAAGCAGGTGTTACAGTGGCTGCAAATCATGAAGACATATTAACCAGCAATCCAGAAAAGACTTCACTGGGAGAAAACAGCATTGAAGTGACGTAAGAGCAGCCAGTCAGAGTAAAATATGCATCCTTTATCATATGCTACTAGGAAACTGACCCAGGGAGAAGTTGAGATGCTAGAAATGGAAATCATCAAAATGTCAGCTTCTGCATACTATTTGCCAGTAGTGATGATGATGAAGAAGGATGGATCAAACAGATTCTACGGAGATCACCATCGACTAAACACTAAAACCAAGTTTGACAATGAACCAATGAGAGATCCTGAGGCTTTGATGGTGACGATTGGTAATGACAAATTTTTCACAAAGATGGACTTGAGTTAGGGATATTGGCATATCCCTTTTGGGAGAAACATCAGAACAACTTTCACAAAAAAGGCATTTGATGAATTGAAGCAAACTTTAGTAATTGCACCAATGCTACAAGCCAGCCTTCAATGAGACTTTCATCATGAGGACTGATGCATTGAATGAAGGACTGGGAGGCATACTTCTGCAAGTGTTGCTGATGTCATGTTTTCAATTGCTTATGCAAATAGGAAACCCAAGATGAATGAGCGCAACTTCCGCACAAATGAGAAAGAATACCTAGCAACAATACATGCAGCTGAAAGATTCCATGTGTACCCATAAGGGGCGGATTTCATGATACAGACAAACCACTAGCCACTTGCCATTTTATTCACTGTTAACATATTTTTTTTTTCTTTTTTAATAACTGATCTCTTCTTTCTGTATTTCATATTACCTTTTTGTTATTTCTTTCACTTGAACACCATATCCTTTTCAAGATTGATTTTCAAGTCATTGGACCCTGCCGGCTTGTTCTATAAGAATATTGTTCATCTCCTTAATTATGTGTATGTGTGTGTATACATATATATATATATATATATATATATATATATATATATATATATATATATATATATATATATATATATATATATATATATATATATATATATATATATATATATATATATATATATATATATATATATATATATATATATATATATATATATATATATATATATATATATATATATATATATATATATACACACACACACGCAATGTTACCCTACAAAGAGTTAATCCCATTGCTTACCTGTGCTAAAAATCAAGAATTCCCATCTTTTGGTAGCTTGATAGTGACCGCCTCAAAGTGGCTACTGGCGTTGTACATTTGTACATACACACACGCATTCTCTCTCTCTCTCTCTCTCTCTCTCTCTCTCTCTCTCTCTCTCTCTCTCTCTCTCTCTCTCTCAGGTCTACAGCGAAACAGGCATTACCCAAAACAATAATCTAACATAACTAGATCGCAAGAAACAAGAGATGAAATAAAATGGAATACTAATGTTCACCAAATGATCAAATATATTAAGGACCACCATGTTCAGTCAATTATTCCCTCTAAATAATTTCCCTACAATAGGTCAACATAAGTCAAAGGCCAGTATATTCCCCCAATGAGTACATCTTATGCCTCTTTTTCAGCGAAACATCTGAAGAAGTCAAATAAAACCCTTGTTAAACAAATGTATAAAAATCAAGATATGGGAATTCCTCCCATGTTACTTATAAAGTGTACACAATGCAAAAAGTGCCCGATACAAGTGAGATATATGTTAAATGAAAAGAACAATCTACAGTTTGGGAAATCTAAAATGTTTCCCACATCCAAACAGCAACGTTCACAGTCTTAATCGACAGGTCTCGAACCACAGAGCCTTCACCGAAGACTTCTATCAAACTTCAGTGTTGATCGTTGAATGCCAATTTGTTTGATAACTAGTACCGTCACACCCTGAGGCTCCACCCAGAAAAAACACACATGAATGAATTCTCTGGAACCTGGACATTTCCGGCGAATAAACTCATAAAGTCTTGTCTCCAGGCAGGGATGTTCTCACGTTTCAAGAATATCTGACTCATTTGACATGCACACAGTTTTCTTAATCAGGATGCGTGCCAGGCACCAGCCAAGCATTCTCTCGAGGCCCTTCACAATCCATTTAGCTACAATTTCTGAAAAAAAATCTACTGTGTATTGTAATTCATAAAATATCTGTGACCTATTAGCTTTCATATATATATATATATATATAAAAACATATATATACATATATATATATATATATATATATATATATATATATATATATATATATATATATATATATATATATATATATATATATATATATATATATGTATTATATTAAGGTTTTAAATGAATAAGAACAGCCACTTGGAGGGGGCTTCCCAGTGGGCCATAGAATGTGAGTAAGATAACTATTTAACACATATCTTTGAAACCCCCCTGTTTTTTTTATGCATTTTTCTGTTTTAAATGTTTATTTCTTTATATAGCATTTCAGGTTTTAGTATAAACTGTGTTTCTTTTAACAGGAATTCTGGTTGAGTCCTGTGAGGACGAATATATTTGAAGTGGTGTTCTTTTTAACATACCATATGACATTTAATGTGGTCTGGAGTAATCATGACCTCTTTATTTTGTTTGGTGACCAGGGTGTTAGTCACTAGTATTGGTTGGTCTAGAATCATTAATTCGATTGATTGTGAGTCTGAGTTTTCTCTAGTCATGACTTCCATGTTTGTGGGATATCAGAAACTCCATTTCATGACCGTAGCTTTTGCTGAAATGCTTTCGTTAAATATGCAAACAAAGTCTGTCATTGTATCTCGGCGTTTTATTCCAGTAGGCCTTTGTTTGAGGATAGATACAGTGAGAGGAGTCGACAAGAGAGAAAGAATGTGTTGACCCAATGTTGGCCAATGCTACCGGAGAATCTTAGAGACATAAGATGATATGGCGTTGTTCAAAACACATGTAGAAAGAGATTATGACCCTATCTGACCTTGTTTTTAGGGCATAATGTATATATATATATATATATATATATATATATATATATATATATATATATATATATATATATATATATATATATAAATAGTGTATGTGTCTGTGTCTGTAAAAAGTTGATAAGTGTAAGGAAAATTTCCTTCTTATGCTTTTTCAGCAGTCATTCATATTAGGATATCTATCTCCCAAATAACGTTTATTTCCATAACTGGTCAATATCACAATGCTGAATTTTATGGCGTACATTTAGACGCATTGCATAAGAAAACTAGTTAAAAAGATCCGTACCTTTTCATTCTCTGACTCCATGCAACCAAAACCGCATTAAAGTTCTTGTATAAATTGAATGACACTTATTGGCTGCTCTATGAGCAGGAGCTCGAGCTAACAAAGCCAGTTCAGTCGTAAACAACAACAAAAACTTTCATCTCTTTGACGTTAGCAAGTTTTAAGTCAAAGAAATCAAAACAACATTAAAAATTGACATATCAAAAAGAAGGGGAACAAAGGAAAGATCTTCTCAGCCGAATTAACTTGGAGAAGAAAATGAGGTCGAATCAGAAAGCACCAGTTCCTTCTTGAAGTACAGGAAATTAGCTGAAAAGGAAGGAGAGGAAAGGAGGTGGAGTGTTTGTTGCGGTGGGAAGGGAGCAGGGTGATGATTATGAACTCTCCTGTCGTTGTCTGAAAAAGACACAGCACCAGGAGGAGGGTCTCTCTCTCTCTCTCTCTCTCTCTCTCTCTCTCTCTCTCTCTCTCTCTCTCTCTCTCTCTCTCTCTCTCTCTCATAAAATCCTCTTTAAATGCATGCATCACAGCGTTGTTCCCTTCCCCATCCCGCCTGTGTGCTCGTCCTGAAAGATGGATTTATATAGACTCATAGAGAAGGGATTGATATGGCAATGATTAAAACTCCGCCAGCCAAAGCAGACAGGGCCAACATCCTGGCCATGACGAGGCATAAATTAACAAAGCATTTTGCCTCGACATGACCAGGGGTTATTGCATCGTGCTGCACTGCGACCGACAGCAGTTCAGTTTGTATGTTGATTCGGCGTCATTCCACGGCAACTTCGTTAGTATTTCGATTTGAATGCCGCTCTGAAGATTATCACATTTTCCCCAGCTTTACTCTCCAATATGCTTTGCAAAGGCTGTTGAATCCTTTGTGCTGTTTTACCTACTAATTCACGGGTCAAGTTTAATATACCTTTTCATGCTTCTTAAGCTGAAAACAAATACCTTACGGTAAATACAAACGAGAAACACATTTAATAATAATGCTCATCAATGACACTGTCTTACTCATTGGCGTTAGACAAAAAACTTCCATGTCATGTTGGATAATCAAGGCCTTCAATAGGGGAAGATCATGCCTTACAATTTAAAATATTGTATGAACACTCGCTACCATACATGTCAATGACAGTACGGCTAAGGACACTGACCCAATAATATAATCAAGTAATAAAAAAATTGTTCACAAAACAAGGAAAAGTTTCGCGTGATCTCGACAGGAATAAATTCAAAGAGGTTATGGACCGAAATGAGGCTACATGGAATGTAAAAATTCCATGAAGCAAGGGTTGATATCTTAGAAATATAACAAGATTCCTGTATTCCTCACAGCTTGATATAGACTAAATCTGAACAACGACAAACTTAAGTTATGTCTAGCAATTTCTTTCGTTGAATATCGAAATATATTATAATAAAATCTAGACTAAAATGATCCAGTTGCAAAACGTCACGCATGGTTTGGTCGTGCTCCTGGTGCGTCGTCCTTGGGAAACGCCAAAGTAGCAAGGTCGTTGCTCAAAAACCCACTTTCGACCGGTTTTGCGGGAAACAGCTAAAACCTCATGTTCTCACAATTATAAAACTTATAAGTAAAGATGAACGATTCGCTGTGGATTTCTTAACTTATCAAATTGGTAAAATAGTAAGCATATGCTTCATGGGGAACTGATTTCAGATATTAATAATCATCAAAATTCATATAATTATATCCATATCATAAAAAGAAAGATGTGTATTTCGCTTTCACGTGAATTGCGTCTCTGGGCTGTTAACCTTTGCATATTTCACGTCGACTGAGAGAGAAAGAGAGGATACGCACAGGAGAGTCATCGTGCATTCAAGGTAACTTTGCGGCCGTCAGTTCCGCACCGGCTCTGTCATCTCACCACCCCTGGCAGCGTTAGGCACTAACATGTTTCCTGAATCTTAATTAATCTGTTTTGGTCCTCGGAAAAACACACATGCGCATGCATACACTAACTATTTTTATGTAAAGGTATGACAAATGAACCTACAGTCCTGTGCGTGAGTAACGCTAATGTGTAAATATGAGTGGAAAAAAAAATATCACTTAATGAACAGTCCATATGGCCTTCCTCCCGAATGCCCAGATTGCAAAGTGTTGATAACAGTCAAACACGCATTATGTGAATGTCCAAAATATAACGTGCAGCGATTATCAAATTTTGGAAGTAGATCAATGAAGGAAATTTTGTCAGAATCTCCTACATTTTCAGTAATACCAATTCTAATGTTCATGAGGAGCTGTGAGTTAACTGATAAAATATAAAAAGTAAATAATGGAAATACGAAAGCCCTCAGGTGTCTAATGAATTTTAAAACAACTCATTCTGGAATTTTACTTAATTTATTTTAAACTTTAATATACCTTTTTAGTGAGTATATATGGAAACGTGAGTATAAATGTATTTATTGTGTGTGTGTTCCAGTATGAGAGCGTATGCCTTTTTGCAGTTTTTAATTTCATTTTGATTCATTTATCACCTACCAAATGACCTATTTGGTCCTAGTGCTAGGCTTCATTTCATCCAAATCCTTCGGGCCAGCCCTGTGAGAGCAGATAGTCAACTCGGTGGTCCGGTTAAACTACAGTACTTTAATAACAATGAAAAAAAAAATACATTTCAAATCTGATACCTGGCTTTGTAAGTTTTTTTATTTTATTTGTAAGTTGCAGAAAGTGAAAATGGCCCGCTCGTTAAGTAGGACCTATTACTTCCTTTTATAATCAATAGTAAAGGGGGAGCAGAATCCCCAGATAAGCATTATCAAACAAGTTCTAAGATCCAACATATAGTATTGTCTTGTTGACTACAACACCGTAGCCGCTAGGAATCCTTTATTAACACTGTTACCAGACATACAGTAGGTACAACTGACATAAACAACAACTGCAACTGCTGGATAGCAGTCCCAAAGCACAATAACATAGTTGTGCATCAGAGACATCATACAACACCCCCTCTCAAGCATATGGACAACCACAAGACAAGTTTTCGAATGTTTTCTACGAAAACCAAAAGAAATCATACATAACATTTCAAACAATTAAGTCTTTGTTCAAGAGGTGCAAAATAAGACGAACAGGAAAAAGGTACTGCTGATTTATTGGTGATCCAGGCGGTTTATATAGCGGCAGACTGACGTCGTGCCAAAGAATACAATGGGAACAAGGGTGACCTGAGGTCGATAATAATTAACAATAAATACAGTGAACGAGTACACTTTAAATTATACCAATGGACAGAATTGAAGTTGAATACAATCTTGATGCCTGCGAAAGAAGAATACATGGTATACAAATCAGAGACAGGTAAACAGTTATATACATAGTTTAAATGATTGGATTTGCGTGACCCGTCACGCCAGGTGTGACGAATTGTAGAGGCAAAGAAAATGGGACGTCACCATAGAAAACTTGCTCAGCAGAGACTACAGATACTCCCCCCACAAGACGTGGGTAACGTCTGATTAGTCGGCGTATCTGCTGGGGCGCTGAAGGGTGCCACGGCTGTGTGAGGACATCGGGGAGACACCCTGTTTGTGGGGGCGGCTGACTGCGGGTGTGGGCGGGTGCTTTCGGGGGCGACTGCGTGCCCACTTCTTACGGGGGCCCGGCTGGGGCAGCGGCTGTCCAGGTGGAGGGTGTGGTGTGGTGACGTCTGTGTCCTCCTCCAGGAGGGCGGGCTTCACACGGTCTACCGACACCCAGTCGTTCTTCCCGTGAAGGGCGAGCAGGAATGCCTTGTTGTTCCGCTCCAGCATGCGGAAGGGCCCCCTGTAGGGCCTGGTCAGTGGTGGGCAGACGGCATCATCCCTGACGAAGACGTGGGTGGTGGAGGACAGGCCAGGCAGCGTGAAGGTGGCCGACCTGTCGGTATATGTCCGCTTGCAGGGGGCGAACTTGCCGACTATGTCGCGAAACCTCTGGACAGATGGATTGTGGCGGTCCTCTGTAACTAGCTCGCCCAGGACCACAAGGGGCTCGCCGTAGGTTTTCTCAGCTGCGGACAGGGCGCCGTCGGCCCTGGGGCCGGTTCTCAACCCGAGGAGGACCAACAGCAGCTGGTATTTCCATTCCTCGATGGTGCAGCGGGCCATAAGGGACGCCTTCAAGGACCTGTGAAACCGTTCGACTAAGCCGTTGGCAGCGGGGTTGTAGGCCAAGGTGGTGTGATGAGCTGTCCCTAGCAGCCGAGCCAGGGCGGACCACAACTGTCGGTTGTGATGTGGTCTGGGATGAATAAGTGCCTGATCCAACTGGAGAGTAGGGCCTCGGTGCACGCGCTGGCGGTGGCTTCTTGCATTGGCGTAGTTTTGGGCCACCTTGTTGAGCGGTCGACCACTGTCAGGAGATATCTGGACCCGCCTGACAGGGGAAGGGGCCCGACAATGTCGATGTGAACGTGGCCGAACCGCCGCCCTGGCTGCGGGAACTCGCCTACCCCAGCTCGGTGTGACGCCCCACCTTGCTGGTTTGGCACTGAAAGCACTGCCCCGCCCAGGTCCTCGCATCCTTCTGCACTCCGTGCCAGACGAACTTCTCTGACAGCAGCTTGGCCGTCGTCCTGCCGGAGGGGAGTGACAGCCCATGGATGACGTCGAATACCTGGTGGCAGTGGGAGGCGGGCACCAGGGGGCGGGGCTGGCCGGTACTGACGTCGCAGAGGAGATTTGGGCCCCCAGGGGCGAGGGGCATGTCCCTCCACTTCAGGGACGTGATGGTGGTGCGGTAGGCTGGGGTCTCTGGGTCGGCGGCCTGCTACCTGGCGAGGTCTTCGTAGTTGATGCCGAGCTGCACCGCGTTAAGCTCGACTCTGGAGAGGGTGTCCACCACAGGGTTCTTCCTGCCGGGGAGGTACTTGACGGAGCAGGTGAACTCCAAGACGGCCAAGAGGTATCGCTGCTGCCTGGAAGACCATGCGTCCCCCTGCTTGGTGAAGTCGTGGACCAGCGGCTGGTGGTCCATGTAGATTGTGAAGGGCGTGCCCTCCAGGAGGAACTTGAAGTGCCGGACTGCCGGTATACTGCGCAGAATTCCCTGTCGAAGGTGCTGTAGCGGGCCTCTGCGGGGTTGAACTTCTTGCTGAAGAAGGCGATGGGCTGGGGAGCGCCGTTGATGACCTGCTCCAGGGCAGCTCCACAGGCGACACTGCTGGCGTCCGTCGTGAGCTGGAGGGGAGCGGTGGGGTCATGGTGGGCCAATGCGGTTGCCTCGGCGAGGGCCACCTTCATCAGGGAGAAGGCCTACTGCTGGCTGGGTCCCCACACTAAGAATTTTGGTTGACCTTTTAGGGTTTCCGTCAGGGGGGGCCATGGTGTGTGCAATCCCGGGGATGAACCTCCTGTAGTAGTTCACCATTCCTAGGAACTCCTGGACGGCCTTGACGGAGGTGGGGACGGGAAACCTGGTGACAGCTGCGGCTTTGGATGTGAGCGGGCGGACACCATCTGGGGATACCTCGTGGCCCAGGAAGTCGGCTTTCTGGCCACCGAAGGTGAACTTGTTGAAACGTGCGACGAGGCCGTTCTCCTGCAGGCGCTGCAGGACTGCCCAGATGTGCTTCTGGTGCTCCTTGTGGGACCTGGAAAATATAAGGATATCATCCACGTAGCAGACGCAGAACTTCAGGTCCCCCAGGATGCTGTCCATGAGCCGCTGGAAATTCACCCCTGCATTTCTCAGGCTGAAGGTGGAGAAGGCGAAGACGTAGGACCCGAAAGGCATGATGATGGCGGTCTTCGGTACGTCCTCTGGCGTGACTGGTACCTGGAAATAAGATTTCAAGAGATCCAATTTAGAAAATATTTTGGCCTCATGGAAGGAGGCTGTGAGATCCTGCATGTTCAGCAGGGGTTAACGGTCAGGTTCCGTTGCGAGGCTGAGCCGCCTATAGTCACCGCAGGGTCTCCAGGAGCCATCCGGTTTCTGCACCATGTGGAGGGGGGAGGCCCATGGGCTGGAGGCCTTCTTGCATATTCCCATCCGCTCCATTTTGGAGAAGGGGTTCTTGGCCTCTTGAAGGCGCCGAGGGGGAAGTCCCAGGAACCTCACGTGTGCAGGGGCGCCCTTTGTTTTTATGTGATGGTAGATGCCATGTTTGGCTGGGGCCCCGGGTACCTGGCGGAGCTCGGGCTTGAACAGGTCAGGGAATTCCTTCAGCAGCTGTGAGTACTGGTGGGGGGCAGCGGAGCAGATGGTGGGCGCCTTGGGTCCCGTTGCTAACAGGAGGGACTGGCAGGAGTTGGTGTCGAGGAGGCGCTTCCAACCGACGTCGACTGCTAGCCCGAAGTGGGCAAGGAAATCCGCATCAAGGAGCAGCAGGGTCCTCACGTCCGCGACGATGAAGTCCCAGTAATATCTCCGGCCAAGGATGGGGATCAACAGGAGCCTGGTGCCGTAGGAGAGGATGGAGGACCCGTTGGCAGCCGTCAGGGAGGCAGCCGGGTCCGGTGTTCGCTTGCGGTCCTCTCTGGACAGTGGAGAGATTGATCTAACGGCCCCCGTGTCAACCAACATCATCCTGCTGGAAACGGTGTCGTGGACGTAGAAGCCTACTGGCTCTGGGCCCCCTGGGTTCTTCTGTTGCCATGGCGGCCTGTCCTGCTGGCCGCCACCTCCCCCGTTTTTTGGACGGGCGAATGAACAGGGCGGCAGGCAGTTCCAGGTATCCTTGCTGAACCGCCTGTGGTAGTGGCAAAGACCTGGGGGATTCCACCTGTTGTGAGGCGTTGGGCGCCTTCTGGTGACAGCGTTGACCTCCTGCTCTGCGCCCTCCTCCTGCTGGATGGCGCTGACGTAGAGTGCGGGCGCTGGTACCCACTTCGTTGCCTTCCTTCACGGAGTCCATCAGGTGCTGAGCCGTGCGAATCAGGACCTCAAGAGGCATGGCGTAGGGCTCAGGGATTAGCGTGCGGACCTCCGGGAGGAGCTGACAGAGGAGCAGCTCCCGCGACAGGCTTATTTCGAGATGTTTTCCACTGCCGTCAGTGTCGGGGAGGGTGAGGAGGTCCTGTATCATGCCCCATGACTCCATGACGCTCTGATCCTGCCACAGGCTGATGGCGAGGTCGAGGGCGCGGGCTGCCCGCTCGGCGACTGGCAGGGAACATGCCTTGAGGAGGGACTTCTTCAGGAGGTGGTAGGTGAGGAGGCGTGCGGCAGACACCCACGGGACAAGCTTCCTGTAGATCTCTTCCGGCAGGACATTGAGTACTGTGTCTGCTTGTAGCACCTCGTTGTTGAGTTCTACCAGCCTGAATTGATTCTCGACCCTGTACAACCACTCCGACGGGTTCCCCTGCGTGAACGATGGCAGCTTTATGGCCAGGGCGGCCCTTGCTTGTCCTGCTGGGCGTCTGTGGGCGGGTGGGGGGAGCGGGGCGTGACGGGTGATATGGGAGGGAGGTAGACATCCGAATCCGCGAGGTTAGCGGTTAACTGAACAAGGGAGGGGATGTCCGCGTCATGCTCGCTCTTGCCCTCTTAATTGGAGTGGGAAACTCGCGTCAAAACGCACTTCGAAGCGCGCCGTGTGAGTCCATTAATGATGCTGGTGATTTGCTGACGAGAGTCAGCACGCCCAAACGCTGGTTACAGCGCTGCAGTTAGACCATTAGGGGCGTGAGGGTAGTTCCTGGAGCCTAGACTGAGTCACCGTATGGGTCTGCTAATGGCTCCGGGAACCACTCCGGGATTACCACTTTATGAGGTGCAAAATAAGATGAGCAGGAAAAAGGTACTGCTGATTTATTGGTGATCCAGGCAGTTTATATAGCGGCAGACTGACGTCGCGCCGCAGAATACAATGGGAACAAGGGTGACCTGAGGTTGATAATAATTAACAATAAATACAGTGAACGAGTACACTGTAAATTATACCAGTGGACAGAATTGAAGTTGAATACAATCTTGATGCCTGCGAAAGAAGAACACATGGTATACAAATCGGAGACAGGTAAACAATCATATACATAGTCTAAATGATTGGATTTGTGTGACCCATCATGCCAGGTGTGACAAATTGTAGAGGCAAAGAAAATGGGACGTCACCATAGAAAACTTGCTTAGCAGAGACTTTACATTTGCATGAGTGAGCAGATGCTCTCACCAACGAATAACACATACTGTGCAACAATAACCAAATACAACAGTAATCAATAATACAGCATATCAGGCCGCTTGTTTGGTTTAGGCACCCCAGCAGATTTCCTCACTTCATTGTGATCGTTGTTACTGAGGGTCCTGGTACTTTGGTCTTTCGATGTAGTTGATGTTGAGTTACTGGTTTGTAGATTTGTCTTTTCGCTGTTGATCCTGTAAGGGCGACAAAATCGCGCCTCCCTTTCCTTGTGTTTCTCTTTTCAGATGTAAATTAATAACGTCATGTATTTTATGCCTTTATTTCAGGTTCTTTGTGTACCGTATTTTATGCATCATTGTATGGCCTTTCTGCCGATATCTACCTTATATATGCCATGTAACAAATGTTGTACGTATTTTTATGCTTGTCAGAAAACACAAAATCATGTATGGACGCAGTGGGGGGCCTTGGGTCGCCCGCTACCTTTCCGTCCGCTTTTTGTCTTATAAACACCTGTCGAGAATAGTAAAGAATCAGTCTTTCACTCCTGACTTTTCTTGAAGTCTCACAGTCCATTTAAATGTCAGCGTTTTCTCCCGTGTATATGAGAGAACGCCTGTTTCTCCTTATAGTTGATCCAGCATTTGTAATTACTTTGTATGACCTTGGGCTTGTTAGTCTTTCTTTTACTTCAACATATTTCTCTTGGTCACATATATAAACTTTATCACCTTCTTGTAGAGCGGGAAGGTTCTTTATTCAGTGATGATTGTTGTTGTTTGCTGAATGCAGCGCTCTGCATCTCTCCTCTTTTCTCTGCAGTTCTTCTTTATCGATGTCCCTGTAGAACGTCTGGGTGAACAGGTAGTTTCGTATTTATTTTTCTAATCATTGGGAGTCCGATGGGCGTAAAGCCATTTTTGAGAGGCGCTGAACGATAGGCGAGTAGTCCAAGATATGGGTTTGCATTCTTCTTAAGAATATTTTTAGCTGTCTGTACAGCTCTCCCCGCTTCACCATTTGCTTGTGGATGAAGAGGCGATGACGTCACGTGAACAAATCCCGAATCCTATGTGAATTCTTGAAATTCGTCACTGGCATACTGAGGTCCATTGTCGGAAATGACTGTGTCAGGAATATCTCGGACAAAGCTCTGATAACCGCTCCTGAAGATGTAGTTTTCAATTCTTTGAATTCAACCCATCTACTGATGTTGTGAGGTTCAAGAAATGTCAGGAGTGAAAGACTGATCTTTTATTATTCTCGACAGGTGTTTATAATACAGAAAAGCGGACGGAAAGGTAGCGGGCGACCTGAGGCCCTTCTGCGTCCATACGGAGGTTGTGTTTGTTAACAGGCATAAAAAGACATAAATAATGCGTTACAGAACATGTAAAAGGCAGGTAGGCTATATATATCGGTGGACAGGCTCTTCAATGATGCATACAATGAGATACATAAAGAATGTGAAATATCAACAAGTAACATATATGACGTGATTAATGTACGTATGAAGAGCAAACACAAGAAAGGAGAGGCGATTTGATGCCCTGACAGTGTAGTCTACTGCTATGACGTATGACTTTCCTTATGAAGAGCAAACACAAGAAAGGAGAGGCGATTTGATGCCCTGACAGTGTAGTCTACTGCTATGACGTATGACTTTCCTTCAAGTTAAAAAAAATTGGCACCAACCCGGCTCCATGGTTGTTTCGCTGCAAAGAACATAGCCATAAGAGGTTCCCTTGGCTCTGGTCTCAACTTGGCACATGTATGGCACTTGTTAACCATCGCTTCCATTTGTTTCATAATGAGGGGCCACCAAACTGAGTAACTTGCACGTCCTTGGCATTTGGTGATACTTAGATGACCTTCATGCAACGCGTTTAGTACTTCCAACTGCAGAGATCCTGGGATAGCCTAACTATACGGATGTTGAACATTAAGTCCTTGATTTCCAGTAAGATGCTGTTTCTTCTCCCAGTAAGGTTTCAAGAGTGGTTGAGAAGGCATAACTGCAGGCCATCCGTCATGGCAATACGTGATTACTTGTTTGCAAATAGCATTGGCCTCTTGAGCTACCCTAATTTCTTCTAATTGTTTAGTCTTTTGCTCAAGAAATAATTACATTTCTCGTTATCAAGAAAAATGTACTTGAAATGTTTAAAAACTCTGGATTTTTCATACTTTACCTTTTTCTACATAAGCGTAATAATTCTCAAACAATACTGTGCATAAAAGTATTTTTTCCGAGGAAGAAAAATAAAAATAAAATAATTCTGAAAATGCTTCTATTATGAATAGAGGGGCTCCAGTAAAAGATTTATTGAAAAATAAAACAAAAGTTAATACAGAATCTAATAGAAAGGCACATGAATATTGTAGAGAAATAACATGGCAAAATATTAATTTACTATTATAATTACTATGTGCTGCAGTCTGACAATCACAATCATACTGACCTGTCATTCAACATATTTATTTACATTGTAGAGTCTAAGTTAGGCTAGCCTGTAAGAATAACTTAGGCTTTCATAGCTAGCCAAGACGAGCTGTATTTCATAGTCTGTGGAGGGGGACAGATAGAAAAATCAGCATTCGTGAAGGTTATTCCAAATTAGACATCCTTTTGCTAAGGTAAGGTTAGGCTATGGTAGGCTACCCTTTGTTATTTGATGGTAAACCCTGGTAGACTGGCTAGTTGGTAAAGTTTATTTGTAGGCTAGCTAGTCAGTAAAGTTTACTTTCAAAGCTATAATGTTGTAGTATAACTTTGAAGTACAGGACAAAAATGATAATGGTAAAAATTGAAGAATAGCCTACTACCTTCAAGTGTTATGGCAGATCAAATTCAACAGAGTCTTCTGCATACAAGGAGGCTTGAGAACTGACTGATGACTTTGTAAATAACATTATAATACTTCATTAACACGTACAACTGCAGCAGGCCCTGGGCTGGGCCTCTTGATACTATGTACATCGTAGTACTAGTACTAGTAGTAGGGAAAATTGTCACTCTTAACCGTGGTTATATTGACTGAAAATAACCCTACATGCTAATTTATTAGGCCACATGAATTTAATGTCAAATAGGCTTTAATAAAGAGCTCATTACAACATTCATTATTTATTTTATTAGCTCGAAATGAAGGCGTATAGTTGACTGCAAGTTGACTAATACCTAACACACGATTATGTGGGGTTGTTTCAACAGATATATAGATTTTCATGAATGAAAAAGTAACTATCTTATGAAATATGGATATTTCTAAGTAATAGATACACGGCAGGTATTTAGCGAGAAATGGCAGTTTCTTATAGTATTTTGGTTGCTTATTTACAATTTAACGTTATTTTTGGGGGTTCGGCTGTAATTAACCCCTGAAGTCCATCCGACAAGGAGTTTCCATACGCGATCTTCACAAGACAGAGCACGGCTACGTCTGTTTCGAACCGTTCATATCCCGTCCGGCAAGTACCTTGGAAACTGGTTTCTTCAACACTTTTTGGGCTTCTGACACTGGCGGTGCATTGTTTGTTGTCGGCCAAATGGAATGTCCCTTCGCCGTGTTTAGTAATGGGGCGGGGGGGGAGGGGGTGAGAGTTATTGCACTTGCCAGACGGGATATGAACCATTCGAAACAAACGTACCGGTGCTCTGTCTTGTGAAGGTCGAGTATGGAAACCCCGGATTCCCATCGGGGTCCCCCTTACCGTAGGGTAGAGTTCAAAGATAAATTGTAAGTTAATTACAGCCGACCGCCAAAAATTAGCGTTAAATTGTTAATAAGCATCCAAAATACTATAAGAAACTGCCATTTCTCGCTAAATACCCGCCGTGTACCTATAATTTAATTCTACCGAAATATGATCCCCTGTTCTCTTGTGATCCCGTTTCTGTATGGAACTCAGTTGTTGCCCTAGCACTGGGCACCAGAAGTGGCTTCGTTGCTGCTGGACTCTGGATAATGATAAGGGGAAAAGGCATTAAAGGAATTTTGCACTCTTCCAGCCATTCCTTGACCCTCTTCTTTTGTTGTTACATTTGTCCTTCATTCAGTTATGTCGCTACTGTCAGTGGTTTGAATGTATATTCTTATATTTCTCGAAATCTGATAGCTTTTCCTTGATATCCATTGCTAAAAGAGAGGAATGATAGACTGCTCTTAAATAAGCAGCTCTTGACCGTATGAATGAATTGTTTATTTACAAATGAGAATCATGTAATCATGTTCAAGAAGGGCAGTTTAATGAATCATACGAATATATAAGTGTTCTACTTCCTCGGTTTTCATCATTAATTAAACTTGAGTTTTGTTAAAAATTAAGAGCTATTTAGATGATAAAAGTAATTAAAATGATAACGAATGAAAAAAACGGACAGTATACATATTTTATTATAATTTATCAATAGTGACAATATACGTCACCAGCGGATAATTATCTTACACACAGTAAGAATGAATGCTGAGATAAAGACGTCATTGCCTCAAGCAAATTCTGGACGCTGATTGGTCCTAATTTCTCTCATAAGTCGAGTCTTAACACAGATCACGAACATGCAGCGTGGCCTTCATTATGATGCCTGCATCCTTTGCTTCAAGTTCTTTTGTGTACTCACTGAAACCTGTGATTATCAGTTTCTTCATTTCTTTCCGCCTCTCTTCCAAGGCCTTTTCAACCTCTGCACTAATTTTCTTCTTGTTTCCTTTGTGAGGTTCAAGAAATGTCAGTAGTAAAAGACTGATCCTTTATTATTCTCGACAGGTGTTTATAACGCGGAAAGCGGACGTAAAGGTAGCAGGCGACCTGAGGCCCACTGCTGAGTCCTACAGAAGTTGTGTTAGTTAACAGGCATGAGAAGACATATATAATCCATTACAGAAGTAAAAGGCACATATATATATTGGCGGGAAGGCTGTACAATGATGCATACAATGAGATACATAAAGAATCTGAAATAATAACAAGTAACATATATGACGTGATTAATGTACGTATGAAGAGCGAAACACAAGAATGGAGAGGCGACTTGATGCCCTTCAAATACTCCCCCCACAAGACAATAATTAGAGGAGCAATTATTGGATGAAACAACATTAATCACACCAACGCTGAGGCAGTTGGAGTGGGCCCCTACTCCTGGAGAACTGTGGGCGTGGGGTGGAACCGACATTTGGGGTTGGCTCGATGTGTTCCCTGGGCCGCCCCAACCCTGTTTTGGTGGGGGAGTGGGTGTGCCTGTGGGGAGGTACTGAGGGGGAACTCTGGGTTGCCTGCCTGCCTCCTTGTGTACTTCGCTGTCCAACAGGAATGCTGGCTTCAACCTGTCAATGGTGACCCAGTCTTCCCACCCATGGATGTCAAGGAGGTATGCCTTGGCGGCCTGCCTGATGACTCGGTGGGCCCCCCTGTAGGGCCTGGTTAAGGGAGGCCGACGGGCGTCCACCCTGACGAAGACGTAGGCACAGGAGTCTAAGATGGGTGGGCTGTAGTTGGTGGTTCTGTCGGTGAAGGTCTTATAGCAGGGCGTGAACTTCTGTGTGAGTTCCCTCAACCTCGGGAAGCGGGTGTCGGCTCCTTCAGCCTACGGTAGGAAGAATTCTCCAGGAACAGCCAGTGTCTCCCTGTAGACTTTTTCAGCAGGGGAGGCATCGCCATTTGCCTTCAGTGCGGTACGGAGACCCAGCAGGACCCAGGGGAGCTGTGCCTTCCACCTCTCGTTAGTGCAACGTGCCATGAGAGCTGCCTTAAGAGAGCGGTGCGCCCTCTTGACCTTGCCGTTCGCTGGGTGGTTGTAAGCCGTTGTGCTGTGTAGTGTTGTACCCATCAGGCTTTCCAAGAAGACCCAGAGCTCTGACGGGAAGGCTGGACCCCTGTCTGTAGTGATGCTGTCTGGCAATCCGAAACGGCTGCTCCTTCCATCTCTCCAGTTGGAACAGCTGTTTCGGAGTGCCTCTACGCATGACGCTGTTGATGCCTCCTCCATGGGGGGTTACCTTGGGCCAGCAGGTGGAGCGGTCTTTGATTGTCAGGAGGTATCTGGCTCCTCCTGACTTGCGGAAGAGGCCCAACAACGTTGATGTGGATGTGGCTGAAGTGCCGACGAGACTGGGGGAAGTCGCCGACCCTGAACTCGTGTGCCTGGACGTTTTGCTCGCCTGGCATGGGATGCAGTTCCTTGCCCACTGCCGGACGTCCTTGTTGATGTCATGCCAGACGAACCTGTCAGTCATGAGGCACGCCGTTGTGTGCCCCGATGGATTGCAGAGACCGTGGACAATGTCGAACACCTGCTTCTTCCTCGAGGCGGGTACTAGGGGGCGGGGGCGGCAGCGGCCTGTGCTGGTGTCGCCGAGGAGAGTTGTGCTCGAGTTTGCTAAGGGCATGTCTTCCCACTTAAGAGCTGTCACTGCTGTCCTGTAGTCTGCCGTCTCTGGGTCTGCTGCTTGTTCTTTTGCCAGGTCTTCATAGTTGATGCCGAGGTGAAGGTAATTGATTCTACTCTCGACAGGGCATTGGCTACTGTGTTCTTCCTGCCAGGGACGTAGTTGATGGTGCACCCAAATTCGGAGATGGTGTTGCTGTTGCCTTGCAGACCATGCATCTCCCGGCTTTGCAAATGTGTGCACCAAGGGTTTGTGATCTGTTAGGATCATGAATTTGATCCCCTCCAGCAGATACTTGAAGTGTCTCATGGCCTGGTAGATAGCCAGCAGCTCCCTGTCGAAGGCGCTGTAGCGGGTCTCTGCTGTTGAAAACTTGTGGCTGGAGAAGGCCAAGAGTTGGAGGGTGCCGTTCACTAGTTGCTCGAGTACTGCGCAGCAGGCGATGTTGCTGGTGTCCGTTGTCAGTCTGAGGGCAGCTGCAGGGTTATGGTGAGTCAAGGTAGTGGCACTGGCGAGGGCTCTCTTTGTTTCTATGAATGCCTGCTGCTGCGGAGCCTCCCAGGTCAGTGTTTTTGGCTTGCCCTTCAAGATTGATGTCAGGGGGTACATAGTGTGGCCGATGTCTGGGATGAAACGTCAGTAGTAGTTTATCATTCCAAGAAACTCGTGAAGGGTCTTGATGGTTTGTGGTTTTGAGAAACTTTCTATAGCTTTTACTTTAGAGGCCGTGGAGCACACTTCTGCTGGGGAAATCTCGTGCCCGAGAAAGTCTACTTTTTCTTT
The DNA here is from genome assembly GCF_040412425.1 of Macrobrachium rosenbergii. Taxonomy (NCBI): domain Eukaryota; kingdom Metazoa; phylum Arthropoda; class Malacostraca; order Decapoda; family Palaemonidae; genus Macrobrachium; species Macrobrachium rosenbergii. The sequence goes on from NC_089798.1 coordinate 16,774,894, forward strand.
CCTGAAAATGCATTTGTCAAACCTGACGACCAGTCAGCTGTCCTGCAGACATTTCAGGATGGCGCGGATGTGGGGAAGGTGTTCCTCTGAGGATTTGGAGAAGATGAGAATGTCGTCAACGTAGCAGATGCAGAATGGCAGGTCCCCCAAGATGGTGTACATCAGGCATTGGAATGTGGCACCTGCGTTCCTGAGACCGAAGGTGGAATAGGAAAATGTATAAGTCCCAAAGGGCGTGATGATGGCGGTCTTGGGGACGTCGTCTGGGTGCATAGGGACTTGGAAGTATGACTTCAGCAGGTCCATCTTGGAGAAAATCTTCGTGCCGTGGAGGGTACCCGTCAGGTCTTGCATATTAGGGAGGGGTAGTGGTCTGGTGTTGTCAGTAAATTCAAGCGTTGATAGTTCCCGCAAGACCTCCATGAACCATCAGACTTCTTTCCCATGTGGAGGGGAGACACCCACAGACTTGATGCTACAGATGCCCTTCCGTTCCAACTCTGCAAAGGCCCATTTGGCGTCTTGTAACTTTTGGGGGGACAGTCGTCGGAACTTGGCATGGGTTGGTGGGCCCGTCGTGTTGATATGATGGAAGATGGCCCTGGTGACTGGCGTAGCTCTGGTTTGAATATGTCAGGGAACTCCTGTAGGAGGGACGTGTAGCTGTTGGGGGCTGTGGAGCAGATGGTGGTCATTCCAGGTCCAGTGGAGAGCTGACGGGAGTGGCAGGTTCCTGTGTCGAGGAGGTGTTGTCTCCCGACGTTGACCAGAAGTCCGTGGTGCCCTAGGAAATCTGCTACCAGCAGGGGGAACTTGACCTCCATGATGACAAAGGCCCAGTGGTATCTGCGGCCCAGAATTGAGATAGTCCGGGTCATCGTGCCATACGTGCAGATGGGAGTTCCGTTTGCTGCTTGAGGGCAGGTGTTGAGTCAGGTATCTTTTCTAAATCTTCCTCGGATGGCGGGAAGACAGACTGCATTGCTCCCATATCTACCAGCAGGCGCCATTTCGAAATTTCAGCTCTGATGAAGAAGCCTGCTGGTCGGGGGGAGTTGGATTTCGCAGCCACAGCTGTTACTTGTGGCCGCTTTTGTAATTTTTTGTAAAGGAACAGGGAGGTCTGCAGTTCCTGGTGTTGGTTCCGAATTTTCTATGGAAGAAACACCAGGCCGGGTTTGACCATGTCCTGTGTTCCCTGGATGGTGTTTTCTTCCTGTAAGTGGTGTTGATGTCTCACTCTCTGTCATCATTCTTCTCCGTCAGGCTGCAGGCTCCCAGGGCGGCGGCTGCAAGGGCGGCAGCGTGTTTCGAGCCTTTGCTGGCCTTGTGTATTTTCTGGGCGACATCGACTAAGGCATCCATGTCGAGGGCGTCTGCATCTTTTATCTGGCACCTAACTTCCTGCATGAGGCGCCGAAGGAAAATTGCTCTTGTTAAATTTACCTTTCTCTTCCTCCCGTTTTCGTCGCAGCCTGGCAGTGTTACCAACCCCTGTAGTTTGTCCCAGGCTTCCCTGGGTGATGCTATAAAAGGTGCGAAATAATGAGCAGGTGGACATGTACTGCTGGTTTATTAGGAAAGCAGGCCACTTATAAAGCGGTGTGCAGACATCATACATAGGAATACAATAGGATAATAACATAAAAGATCAGATTACAAGAATTGACACAATAATACTCTGACACACGTAAAAAGTAAATGGGCATAAATAAATCAGTAACAGATACATATTTACGTAGATAAAAATGTGGCTATTTGGCTTGACCTAGGCTTGTAGGAGAGTCGCTGTAGAAAACTGGTAGTTCACCACAGAAAACCCGTTGAGTGGGGACTTTACAATACTCCCCCCCCCAAAAAAAAACGTGGGTAACGTCTGATTAAACCAGGTATCTGCTGAGCCGCTGGAGAGTGCCGCGGCTTTGCGAAGTCAGCTGGGGGGTGTGGTGTGAGCAGGAGCAGCTGGCTGCGGCGCTGCCCTGCTGCTTCCGGGGGCGTCCACGCGACTTTCTTTTAGGTTGGGCTGGCTGCGGGGGCGACAGTCATTGTGGAGGGCGCTGCGTGGTATCATTGACGACTTACTCCAAGAGGGCGGGCTTGAGACGGTCAACAGACACCCAATCGTCCTTCCCATGCACGGCCAGCCGGAATGCTTTGGTGTTCCGCTTCAGCACATGGAAGGGTCCCTTGTAGGGCCTGGTTAGGGGTGGGTGAACAGCGTCGTTCCTGACGAAGACATGGGTGGTGGAGGACAGGCTGGGAGGTGTGAACAGTGTTGTCCTATCAGTGTACATCCGCTGGCAGGGGGCGAACTTCCCGACTGTGTCATGGAGCCTCTGGACTGTCAGGTTGCGGCAGTCTCCCGTGACGAGTTCGCCCAGGACTACAAGGGGCTCCCCGTAGACTTTCTCTGCTGCGGATGGGTCGCCGTTGGCTCTGGGGGCGGTCCTCAGCCCGAGGAGGACCCAAGGCAGCTGGTACTTCCAATCCTTGGCAGTGCAGCGGGCCATGAGGGACACCCTCAGGGACCTGTGGAACCACTCCACCAAGCCGTTGGCCGCGGGGTTGTAGGTGGTGGTGGTGTGGTGAGAGGTCCCCAGCATGTGTGCCAGGGTGGACCACAGCTCGGACATGAAGGCAGGACCCCGGTCAGTGGTTATGTGGTCCGGGACACCGAACCGGCTGACCCAGCTGGAGAGGAGAGCCTCGGCACATGCACTGGCGGTGGCTTCATGTATGGGTGTTGCTTCAGGCCACCTGGTGGAGCGGTCGACGATCGTCGGGAGATATCTGGCCCTGCCTGATGGGGGAAGGGGACCCACCACGTTTACATGGATGTGTCCGAACTGCCTCCACGGCTGGGGGAACTCGCCCACCCCGATTCGGTGTGCCGCCCTACCTTGGTGGTCTGGCACCGGATGCATTGTCTTGCCCAGGCCGTCGCGTCCTTCCACATACCATGCCAGACGAACTTCTCTGCCAACAGCTTGGCCATCAACCTGCCGGAGGGGTGGGACAGCCCGTGGATGACGTCAAACACCAGACGGCGGCGGGAGGCAGGTACCAGAGGGCGAGGTTGGCTGGTGCTTACGTCGCACAGCAGTGTTGGCCCCCCGGGGCGAGGGGCACGTCCTTCCACTTGAGCGACGTGATGGCGGTGCAGTAGGCTGGAGTCTCTGGGTCGGTGGTCTGCTCCCGGGCGAGGTCCTCGTAGTCGATCCCAAGCTGCACCACATTGAGCTCGATCCTGGAAAGGGCGTCCGCTACAGTGTTCTTCCCGCTAGGGGGGTATCTGATTGTGCAGGTGAACTCTCGATGGCCGCAAGATGCCGCTGCTGTCTGGAAGACCATGCATCCCCTTGCTTTGTGAAGGCATGGACCAGCGGCTGGTGGTCCGTCCAAATTGTGAAGGGCGTACCCTCCAGGAGGAACTTGAAGTGACGTACCGCCCGATATACTGTGCAGAGTTCCCTGTCGAAGGTGCTGTAGTAGGACTCCGCGGGGCTGAACTTCTTGCTGAAGAAGGCGATGGGCTGGGGGACTCCGGCGACGACCTGCTCCAGGACGGCCCCACAGGCGACGTTGTTGGCATCTGTCGTCAGCTGAAGGGTGGCGTTGGGGTCATGGTGGGCCAAGGCGGTTGCCTCGGGCGAGGGCGGCCTTTGTCAGGGAGAAGGCCTGCTGCTCGTCGGGTCCCCAAATTAAAGACTTCAGGTGGCCCTTCAGGAACTCCGTCAAGGGGGCCATGGTGTGTGTGACCCCGGGAATGAAACTCTTGTAGTAGTTGACCATCCCGAGGAATTCTTGTTTGGCTTTGACGGAGGTAGGGGTTGGGAACCTGGTAATGGCTGCGACCTTCGATGTGAGTGGATGGACGCCCTCCGGGAAGCCAGCTTTTTCGACGCCGAAGGTGCATTTATCAAACCTGACAACGAGGCCATTCTCCTGCAGGCACTGCAGGACCTTTCGGATATGCCGCAGGTGCTCTTTGGTGGTGGTAGGTTGGCCGCCTCCTGGTGACGGCACTTATCTCCTCCTCCATGTTTTCCTCCGGCTGGAGGTAGCTGATGGGGTGTGCAGGCATGGATGCCCACTTCGCTGCCCTTGTGGAGTCCGTTAGCTGCTGCACCATCCTGATCAGGTCCCCGAGCGGCATTGTATAAGGCTCGAGGATCTGAGTTCGGACCTCCAGGAAGAGCTGACGGAGGAAGATCTCCCTTGACAGGCTAATCTCCGACTGCCTGCCGCTGCTGTCCATCTCGGGAAGAGTGAGGAGGTCCTGGATCACGCCCCAAGTTTCCAGGAGGTTCTGGTCATGTCGAGTCTTGTTCACGAAGTCAAGGGCGCAGGCAGCCCTCTTGGAGACTGGCAGGGAGCAGGTCTAGATGAGAGAGGTTTTCAGATTCTGGTAGGTGACAGGACATGCGACAGACACCCACGGGACAAGCTTCCTGTAGACCTCCTCCGGGAGGGCCTTGATCACGGCATCTGCCTGCAGCACCTCATCGGTAAGTCCCACCAGCCTGAACTGCCCCTCAACCCTGTAGAGCCATGATTACAGGTTGCTGTGCGTGAAGGGCGGCAGCTTTATGGCGAGGGCAGATTTAGTTTGTTCCGTCAGGACAGGCAGCACGTGGGGAACGGGTATCAGCGTGGAGGAGCCCGCAAGCCTTGGCGCAGGGGAGGGTGCAGGCGGTTGTGCACGAGGGAGATATCTGAGTCTGCGAAGTTCGCAGTTAACTGTATGTGGGAGGGAATGTCCACGTCCATACTCACTATTGCCCTCTTACTTGGAGTGGGTTACTCGTGTCAATACGCACTTGGGAGCGCGCCATGTGGGTCCGCTAATGACGCTGGTGATCTGCTAACAAGAGTCAGCACACCCGAACGCTTTGTTAAAGCGCCATTTTTAGTCCGTTAGGGGCGTGGGGTAGTTCATGGAGCCAAGACTAGGTCACCGTATGAGTCCGCTTATGGTTCCGGGAGCCACTCTGGGGTCACCACTATAAGAGGTGTGAAATAATGAGCAGGTGGACATGTACTGCTGGTTCATTAGGAAAGCAGGCCAATTATAAAGCGGTGTGCAGACATCATACAAAGGAATACAATAGGATACAGGTGACCCGAGGTCAATTGCTCTCAATGTGAATTCAGACAGGCAAACACAAATAACATAAAAGATCAGATTACAAGAATTGACACAATATTACTCTGACACACATAAAAAGTAAACAGGCATAAATAAATCAGTAACAGATACGTATTTACATAGATAAAAATGTGGCTATTTGGCTTGACCTAGGCTTGTAGGAGCGTTGCCGTAGAAAATTGGTAGTTCACCACGGAAAACCCATTGAGCGGGGACTTTACAATGCTTCTCCGAGGGGTTGGGATAATAGTTCGAGTATGCGCTGCACTCTATCGGTCACGGGCATGGAGTAAATTTGCATGAGTTTATCCTTCAAGGCCGCGTATGTGATCTTGTCCGGTTGCGCATTGAGCCAGGGGGATATTCTGTTGAACACCTCCTCCGGGAGCGCCATCATGGTGACATCAGATTTGATAGCATCGTCGGAGATGCGAGACACGCAAAAGTGCGCGCAGGAACTGTGATGCCATGTTCTAACGTGGAAATGGAGGAAGTTTGACCACATCTAGCTTTGTTGGTGAGAGGGGCATACAGACGATGCTCACGGGTTCACATTGAAGTTCAGCGTCCAACATCTTTACTACTCACGCACCAAAACACTGGAAAATGCGCTGTATTGAGTCCATTGATGGTACTGATTGTTCGAGAGGTCGAACGAAGTCCCAAAACGTGCCCTTTTTTTGGGGGGGTATTCCATATTTAGTCTGTTATTGGCACGGTTTCCACCAGGGAGGGAGCTATCAGAGGGCTAAACTTTGATGCCATAATTAGTCCACTAAAGGCTCTCTGATGGTACGCTGCGGCTGTCTTTAGTCTGTTCATGGCTGGGCCAAAACCGCGCTACTTGTCACTCTGGGGTCACCAGTGTGAGGTTCAAGAAATGTCAAAAGTGAAAGACTGATTATTTATTATCCTCGACAGGTGTTTATAATGCGGAAAGCAGACGGAAAGGTAGTGGGCAACCTGAGAACCCCCACTGTGTCCATACAGAAGTTGTGTTTGTTAACAGGTATAAGAAGACATACATAATGCATTACAGAACATGTAAAAGGCAGATATATATATCAGCGGAAAGGCCATACAATGATGCATACAATGAGATACATAAAGATTCTGAAATAATAACAAGTAACATATATGACGTGATTAATGTGCATACGAAGAGTGAAACACAAGAATGGAGAGGTGATTTGATGCCCTTACACCTTTTTCAATGCTTTTTATCAAATTTTCTCATTTTTTTATCTTTATATTTATTTGCAACATATTGCTAGTACGATAACAATGTCCACCATTTTCCATAGGGGGATCTTAGCTGATCCTATACTAAATCTATTCCTTATCTTATCTCCTCAGAATTTATTATGCTTTGGGACAGCATAATTTTTATACTATATTCTGCATGCAACAGGCCATATACTAGATTCCGTTAACAGTCCCGAAAACGGTGTGCACATTGGTTGCCCGTGCTTTCATCGGCAGTAGTAGTAGGTTTAAAGTAGTTTAACCAGACCACGGAGCTGACTTTCAGCTGTCATAGGGCTAGCCCAAAGGATTAGAATAAAATACCACATGGGCACACATTCTCATACTGTAACACATACACACAATAAATACATTTACTTATGCTTCCACACTAAAAAGATATATTAAAATTCATAATAAGTTAAGTAATATTTTTTAAAAATTTAAATTTAAATTCGACAAATGCTATAAGGGTTTTCATGCTTTTATCATTTACTTAATTTTATATTTTATTAATTAACCCACAGTTCCTCATGAACAACAAAATCGGAACGACTGAAAATGTGAAAGAATCTGACAAAATTTCATTCATTGATTTATTTCCAAAAGTTGACAGCCGCTGTTGGTTATACTTTGGACACTCACGCAATACATGTCTGACCATTATTATCACCTGACACTCTGAGCACTCGGGAGCTGGGCCACATGGGCTGCTCATTAAGTGTCCATGTGTCAGACGAGTATGGCCTATTCTGAGACGTGTTAGAATTACTTGTGCTTGTCTCTCTCTCTGTTATGATGAACTCCATTTTTGAAAATCAGGTTTTATTTGTTTTAATTTTTATTTTCAGGTTCTTCATTCCATATATATTGCCATTTATTTATGATACCTACCTTTATGTGTGTTACATAATCAGTAACAGGGATATTCACATTTGATCTTGTCATGTGGTTTGCTTCTTTGGCTGCTTTATCTGCCTCTTCATTTCCTTTGATCCCTACATGGGCAGGAATCCAACATATTCTACATTTTTTCCATTATTATATAAGTTATGGAGAAATAATTTAATTTGTTGTACAATATTATTTTTTTATTTGTAACTCTGAATAGCTTCTATAGTGCTTCTCGAGTCACTAAAGATCACAAAATTATTGAATGATGTTCCTTTAATTATTTTTATAGCCGCCGCAATTGCACACAATTCTGCTGTGAATATTGAAGCATTATTAGGTAGAGAGAATTGATAAGTTCTGCGTTGGGACACTGCAGCATATCCCACTCCATGTTCTGATTTAGATCCATCTGTATATATTGTGTAATGTGGACCTTTTCGGTTTATATGCCGTATTGTATGTTGTCTATGGTGTTCTGGTGTATATGAGTAACTTTTTGATAAATATTTCAGGTGTGTACAAATTCTCATTTTATTCATTGTCTAGGAGGAGGTGATTTTACTATTAAAGGCACTTGTATATATATACAGTATATATATATATATATATATATGTATATATATATATATATATATATATATATATATATATATATATATATATATATATATATATATATCACACAAATCTGGCAGATTCGATGCACACATACAAATTGTAGTCAAGGGCAGGAATACTCTGGAGATTCACACTTCCTTTATTGTTTCCTACGTTTCGTGATTCATAATCACATCATCAGGGAATTCTATGGAAAATTAAATAAATTAATAAAAGTACTGAACGGCTAAAACTGAATTACGTTAAAACATTAGTCACTAAAAATCTATAAAGGCTGTTAAAAATTACATACACAAGAGCACACTTAAATACATACACACAAAGCTTAAAATCACGTTACACACGGACACATATGGTTACACAAGAGCACATTAAAAATAGCAAAATCACAAAACCCTCAAAATAAAAAAGGAATAAAAATTGTCTAATTTTAAGAAAATTCTTTTTTCCTTTCCAATAACAGAGAAACAAACAAAGACAGTAATATACTTATAAAAAAAAAAAGAAGACGCTCACCTTACAGTGCAAACGATAGAACCACACTAACAGTAAAAGAAAAATATATACAGAGAAAAACAAAACAAAAAGATCAGAGGTACAAATAGTAATGACCTATGGCAAAACAATGGAATTGAGGTAGTTTGCGTGTTTAATGAGGGAACCCGTAGTTTAATGTTTAAAGACTCAAGTATCTGCAGTTTCTGTTGGTTCTGTGCCTGGCCAATAACTGAAATCATCATAATTTATCTGTGTTTTGCACTTGGTGGCATGATTTCTTATGGAGGATAGCTCTGGATTGGAGAGTCGGCATCCAGTTCTATAGCTCACCCCCTTATGAGAGTCGGCCCTGACCTGAGAAGCCGCCTGGTGGATCCAACATATGTTCCCAGACTACATCTGGGACAAGTATATTCATAAACAACACCAGACGACATCAAAGGGCAGAGCCGATCTTTAAACCCGAAGAATGAGCCGATTGTCTTTGGATTTTTTCGGGATGAGTTTGATGTCAATGGCCCCAAAGTACCTCTGAACGATCTAATGAAATCCCTTCTAAAACTATCATCATGTGAAAATGGGACATTAAAATTTACTTAAAGGTAGGGCTGAATGATTTGTTCAGTAGTCTGGAAAGAATTCTATAGAATGTTTTGTGTGGAAAGCAATTATTGTTAAAGTATTGTTGCAGGAAAAGGATTTCTTCATGAAAAAGGGCCCAATTAGAAGTGAGAGTTAAAGCACGGTGTATGAGAGTGTGGACAGAGTTAAGTTTGAAATTAAAAAGCAGGAGCTATAAAAAGTTTGACCCAAGACCAGTAAACGTTCTTTTTCTAAAAACAGTAGTATTGAAACGGTCATTTTCTTTAAAAATCAAAATATCTAAAAGGCCAGTTTAGAATCCTGTTCCTTCTCCAAGGTAAAAGTGATGCTACTATGACAGGCATTGGCAAAATCAAGAAATCGGTCAGAATCGGTTTCATGTTTAAAAGAGCAAACGTATCATCTACGTATCGAGTAAAAAAGAGGCGATAGGCCAAGGGACATTCTTCAAGGATGTGCTCCTCCAGGAGCACATAAAAATGTTCGCAAAAGGTTGGTCTAATGGACTTCCCATGGCCATGCCTTCTATTTGTTTAAACAGTTTTCCATTAAATACAAAGGCCGTGTCCAGCACTGCTAGTTCTAAGAGCGATTTAAAAAGGGCGATTAAAATTACAGTAAACCGAATCAGGATTAGGAAAGAGCTTATCAAGGATAATAGTAATAGTTTCTCTAACGGGAACATTTGTAAATAGTGATTCTACGTCTAGACTTGTCATAAATAAATCAGAGTCTTGATACAAGATACGGTCTTTGAATTGTTCTGAATTTTTAAGGTATATTGGTTAGTGGTCAGGGGTTCCAACAGGGTACAAGGAATTTCGCTAACTTATAGTTTGGGGCATTGTACAGAAGCAAGGATAGGCTTAAGAGGAACATTGGTTTTGTGAATTTTGGGAAGGCCATACAGAATGCCGAAAGAGGAGCCAGTAGAAAAGAGATCTTGGTATACCTTCTCATCTATGATTTTCTCATTTTTAAGTGTTCATTTTTGATTTTGTCTTCTACAGAAACCTATTGATTTTGTCTTCTACTTTAAAAAGTTGCTATGGTAATTTGGCAATCCTATTTCTTTAAATTTAGTGCTATCATTAAGAATCACATTCATTTTATCAGGCCTGACATCAACTCATTTTTTGAAGTCTGCTTCAGACTTTCAAAATGAGTTGATCTGGAAAAAGCACCACGTTGTCTCATTTTGTGCTTTTTCCAGACTCAAAACCCACTGGGCCCTTTTTTTAGAAAAAGTGACCTTGTAACCTAAAAGCCTTAGCCAAACGAGACGATTTGATTATTACTAGGCCTGATAAGGGAGGGAACTGTAATTCTAGACAAGTCCGGAGTACATTAACAAAATGAATGTGATTCTTAATGATAGCACTAAATTTCAAGAAATAGGATTGCCAAATTACCAAGCAATTTTTAAAGTAGAAGACAAAATCAATAGGTTTCTATGAACACTTAAAAATGAGAAAATCATAGATGAGAAGGTATACCAAGATCTCTTTTCTACTGGCTCCTCTTTCGGCATTCTGTATGGCCTTCCCAAAATTCACAAAACCAATGTTCCTCTTCGCCCTATCCTTGCTTCGTACAATGCCCCAAACTATAAGTTAGCGAAATTCCTTGTACCCTGTTGGAACCCTTGACCACTAACCAATATACCTTAAAAATTCAGAACAATTCAAAGACCGTATCTTGTATCAAGACTCTGATTTATTTATGACAAGTCTAGACGTAGAATCACTATTTACAAATGTTCCCGTTAGAGAAACTATTACTATTATCCTTGATAAGCTCTTTCCTAATCCTGATTCTGGTTTACTGTAATTTTAATCGCCCCTTTTTTAAATCGCTCTTAGAACTAGCAGTGCTGGACACGGCCTTTGTATTTAATGGAAAACTGTTTAAACAAATAGAAGGCATGGCCATGGGAAGTCCATTAGGACCAACCTTTGCGAACATTTTTATGTGCTCCTGGAGGAGCACATCCTTGAAGAATGTCCCTTGGCCTATCGCCCCTTTTACTCTCGATACGTAGATGATACGTTTGCTCTTTTAAACATGAAACCGATTCTGACCGATTTCTTGATTTTGCCAATGCCTGTCATAGTAGCATCACTTTTACCTTGGAGAAGGAACAGGATTCTAAACTGGCCTTTTAGATATTTTGATTTTTAAAGAAAATGACCGTTTTCAATACTACTGTTTTTAGAAAAAGAACGTTTACTGGTCTTGGGTCAAACTTTATAGCTCCTGCTTTTTTAATTTCAAACTTAACTCTGTCCACACTCCCATACACCGTGCTTTAACTCTCACTTCTAATTGGGCCCTTTTCATGAAGAAATCCTTTTCCTGCAACAATACTTTAACAATAATTGCTTTCCACACAAAACATTCTATAGAATTCTTTCCAGACTACTGAACAAATCATTCAGCCCTGCAGTAAATTTTAATGTCCCTAAACTCCCTATATACGCACGCCGTTTTCCCATTTTCACATGATGATAGTTTTAGAAGGGATTTCATTAGGATCGTTCAGAGGTACTTTGGGGCCATTGACATCAAACTCATCCCGAAAAATCCAAAGACAATCGGCTCATTCTTGATGGGTTTAAAGATCGGCTCTGCCTTTGATGTCGTCTGGTGTTGTTTATGAATATACTTGTCCCAGATGTAGTCTGGGAACATATGTTGGATCCACCAGGCGGCTTCTCAGGGTCAGGCCGACTCTCATAAGGGGGTGAGCTATAGAACTGATGCCGACTCTCCAATCCAGAGCTATCCTCCATAAGAAATCATGCCACCAAGTGCAAAACACAGATAAATTATGATGATTTCAAAGTTATTGGCCAGGCACAGAACCAACAGAAACTGCAGATATTGAGTCTTTAAACATTAAACTACTTTTGTTTTCCCTCATTAAACACGCAAACTGGTTCTCTCAATTCCATTGTTTTTGCCATAGGTCATTACTATTTGTACCTCTGATCTTTTTGTTTTGTTTTTCTTCTGTATATATTTTTCTTTTTTTACTGTTAGTGTGGTTCTGTCGTTTTTGCATTGTAAGGTGAGCGTCTTCTTTTTTTTTTTATAAGTATATTACTGTCTTTGTTTGTTTTTAACATTTTTGGTGACTCTGTTTTTGTAATTCAGTTTTAAAAAAAAAGAATTTTCTTAAAATTAGACAATTTTTTCTTTTTTTTTTATTTTGAGGGTTTTGTGATTTTGCTATTTTTAATGTGCTCTTGTGTAACCATATGTGTCCGTGTGTAACGTGATTTTAAGCTTTGTGTGTATGTATTTAAGTATTCTCCATGCTCTTGTGTATGTAATTTTTGAACAGCTCTTTATAGATTTTTAGTGACTAATGTTTTAACGTAATTCAGTTTTAGCCGTTCAGTACTTTTATTAATTTATTTAATTTTCCATAGAATTCCCTGATGATGTGATTATGAATCACTCACAAACGTGTGGGAAACAATACAAAGGAGGTGTGAATCTGTGAGACAGTTTCTGACTCAAGAATGGCATGACCACATATTCTGCCCTTGATTTTACTTGAAGAGGTTCATAAACGACGGAGTCATATATATATATATTCCAGATATACTATATATATATATATATATATATATATATATATAACATATATATATATATATATATATATATATATATTTTTTTTTTTTTCAGGGACTCAAACAATCTTGTAGCTCTAATTGGGAAAGATGGACGATGGTCATTTATAAATACACATCTCTTGATTCAAATAGTTTTTTTGTTGGGGAACCACTTGTCTGAATTCTTAGAAAAAGTATACCTTAGTTTTACCAGACCACTGAGCTGATTAACAGCTCTCCTAGAGCTGGCCCGAAGGATTAGGCTTATTTTACGTGGCTAAGAACCAACTGGTTACTTAGCAACGGGACCTACAGCTTATTGGGGAATCCGAACCACATTATAGTGAGAAATGAATTTCTGTCACCAGAAATAAATTCGCCGGCCAGAGACTCAAACTCTGGCCTACCAAGTGCTAGGCCACAGCTCTACCGACTCGCCCAACAAAGAGCTCTCTATGGACAGACAGAGGTAGTTCACCTCATTCAACTTGTAAAGATGATTTTGGAGATGATCTAAAGGCTCCTGAGCATATTCTAAGGCCTTCATTGTGAACATGTTCTAACATTTTCAGCGCTGCGTCAAATGTTGAACCATATACTTCACTTCCATTATCAATGATAGACAGAACTGTTGCTTTATACAGTACAGTAAGGGTATGTCTATCAGCTCCCAAGTAGTGTTCGACAGTTTTTTAATTAGATTTAATGCTCTTTCACATTTGGATTTTACATATGTTATGTGGGCTTGTAAGAGACCATCACAATGACGCCGTCTCTTCCAAACACACGTGTGTGTTCGTGTGTTCGTCATCCATCGGAGGGGACAAGACAGAACAAGAGCATCTCGTTTTCTCTCTCTCAGGGAACGCAACTCTACCATAAAATATTTCCGTCTGTTTCTCCCTAACCATTGTTGTCTTGATTTATGTACAATCACCACTACTTGCCTTGCCATGCAAGCATTCTAATCATGCACTCATAATGTTCCACCGAATCTTCTGTATCAAACTGTATGTATGTTTCTGTTTGCGAAGACACCAAACTTCTCGCCATTTCACATATATTATGCTACTGCATTGTATTCATTAATCTGTCTCGAATCTCATGCAATTGGCCATATGTAGAATTTCCTGGCCTTTCCATTGATATATGTTTCATCACTGTACGTTTATTATGTCTCTCAATATCGCCATCTGTTTGTCTGCCGACAAACACAGATGTCTGAAACATTACCTCTGTTTTGTTCTGTCTATGTGTAGACGCTACTTTTCGGCCCGCACTGGCCAATAACATCTTCGAAGATTCTGTACATTCATTCAGTAAGGAACCACCAACAAACCTGTCAACACCCAGCAAGTATGTCACTCAATCCCGTCCTTACACTGGTGAGCCCGGAGTGACACGAAGGACCCGGCCGACCTAAGATGACGACCCACGCGCCAACAGACCCTTCGCCGCCACCCCGTTTCCCACCGTTCCCAAGCTCTGAGTAGATGTCCGACCCTCGGAGATGACCCACCCCACCACCGGAGCCCTGGACGCCTCCTTCAGGAAACCTAAAGCCGCCCCCGAACTCATACTGGATGAGCTGACCAACGAAGGACTAGCCGACATCATCCTTCAGCTGCTGCTGCCCCGAGCTGGCTGCAAAGGATCAGCCGCCATCATCCTTCAGCCCTCGAGCCGGCTACCGAAGGATCAGCCGGCGCCATCCTTCAGCCGTCCCCCTCCAGCTGGCTACCAAAGGACCATCTGACGTCACCCTTCAACCCGCTCCCGTCCTCCTCGAGTTCCTGCCGGCCGGCGCTGCCCTTCAGCCTCCTACCCACCCCTAGCCCAAGCCCTTCGAGCCAATTACAATTGTCAGCAAGACGATTTCCGCATCGATGCGTTGCTTAGGGGGGAAATATTGTAAGAGACTGTCGCACCGACGCCGTCTCTTCCAAACACATGTGTGTTCGTGTGTTTGTCATCCATCGGAGGGGACAAGACAGAACAAGAGCATCTCGTTTTTTCTCTCTCAGGGAACGCAACTCTACCATACAATATTTCCGTCTGTTTCTCCCTAACCATTGTTGTCTTGATTCATGTACAATCACCACTACTTGCATTGCTATGCAAGCATTCTAATCATGTACTCATAATGTTCCACCGAATCTTCTGTATCAAACTGTATGTATGTTTCTGTTTGTGAAGACACCAAACGTCTCACCATTTCACATATATTATGCCACTGCATTGTATTCATTAATCTGTCTCGAATCTCATGCAATTGGCCATATGTAGAATTTCCTGGCCTTTCCATTGATATATGTTTCTTCACTGTGCATTTATTATGTCTCAATATCGCCATCTGTTTGTCTGCCAACAAACACAGATGTCTGAAACATTACCTCTGTTTTGTTCTGGTGTGTAGACGCTACTTTTCGGCCCACACTGGCCAAAAACATCTTCGAAGATTCTGTACATTCATTCAGTAAGGAACCACCAACAAACCAGTCAACACCCAGCCAGTATGTCACTCAATCCCGTCCTTACAGGCTTTCCAGTTCAAATGAGTATGGAATACTAATCCCAAAAATTTTGCTGTTCGGCCAATTGGTATACTGTGGTTTCTGATTTTTAAATCTATTTCTTCACCTTTTTTCCACTTTTTATTTTTATAAAACATGATTGCTTGAGTTTTATCTCTGGAAAATTTAAAGCCTACAGATGAGGCCCATTCATCTATTTTTACTATGCTTTTATTAATGATTCGTTCTGCATGTTTTATTCGAGATGCTGAATAATATATGGCAAAATCATCCATATACAGAGTACTTTTAATGCCAATAGGTAGATTATTACTGATATTAATTACTAAAGTAAACAGTACGCCACTAAGGACGCTTCCCTGTGGAACATCATTTCCAAGTGGAAATGTTCTAGACAGAACATCATCAATTCTCACCTGAAAATGGCAATTTGTCAAAAAGCTTTGTATAAAGCTCGGTAAATGTCCATGGATGTTGTTGTTTTGTAAAGTTTTTAACATAACATACCTCCATGTAGTATTGTATGCTTTTTCAATGTCAAAAAAGACAGCTACAGTAATTTTTTTTTGTCCAAAACCTCTGTGTATATGGTCTTCTAAGTAAAAGAGAGAAACTAATGTAGATCTGTTACACTGTGATCCGAACTGAGTGGGAGTCAAAATTTTATTTTCTCGAATGTGCCATGTTAGTCAAGCATTAACCATTTTCTCTAACAATTTGCATAAGCAGCATGTTAAAGAAATTGGTCTGTATTATTTGCATTATTGGGATCCTTTCCAGGTTTGGTGATAGGAATTATTATAGCTTTACGCCATTCATCTGGAAATGAATTTCGAAGCCATAAATGATTATAAAACTCTAATAAGTATGACTTTGCCAAAGGTGCTAAGTGGCAGATCATCTCAAAACAAATATTGTCACCTCCAGGAGCAGATTTATTGCCGTTCGAGAGAGCATATTCAAACTCTGACATATTAAATTTTCTGTTATAATATATATCTTCTATTGTTTCAAAATTTATTGTTATTAATTCTATTTTATTTTTCTTTGTGCGGAAGTGTTCTTCTAAATTTTTATCACTACTTACATTTGCTAAATTTTTTCCTATTATATTACTTATTTCTTTTGGATCAAGTGTTCTTTTCCCAGCTTTTAATATGGCATGTCTGGGTGGTTTATTTATTTATTTTCCTGGACTTTTCCCATATTTTTTGTATGGGAGTATTATTAGAGAGATCTGATACATATTTCCTCCATGAAATGATTCTTTCTTGAATTACTTTCTTTTTAAATTTTGCAGATATTTTGTTGTATAGAGGTTGTAATGTATCAATTTCTAGTCATAATATAGTAATTTTTTGTAAAGTTCCTTTTAATATCGGTAATGTTTTATTTATTTTATACTGAACTTTCTATTCAAATTATCTAATCATCTCCGTATTGAGTGTTTTATATTTATTAATTCTGTTAACTTATCAGACCACCATGGAACTTTATGTTTTGTTTGATGGGGTTTTGAGTTTGGTATTGCTGTATCAGCAGCATTTTCAATGAAATCAACAAGAAATTTATTATTTTCATTATGGTCTTGTAAATATTCAAATGGTGGGATATTTCTAGTGTGCATTTCATATTGCTCCCAATCTGCTTTATAAATATTATATTGAGGGACATGTTTTCCAGGGTTATTTTGTACTGAGGAAATTAATATTGGGAAATAATCACTGGTGTGCAAGTCATCAACTGTATTCTAATCTAATCTGTCAACTATACTTGTACATAGAGTTAAGTCTGCCGAGGAAAATGTCCCATGTGCTTTTGAAAAATATGTACTAATTTCGTCATCATTTATACAGCACATGTCGTTTGAATCCATGAACTCTTATATTTTACTACCTGTTCTATTTGAGTTTGTACAATTACAGTCCCATATTGGGTTGTGAGCATTAAAATCATCTACTATTAATGTAGGTTCCTTGGTATTGTAAGTAAATTTTTAAGTTTACCAATGTCGTAATTTTTATTAGGTTGGCTGTACAAATTATAAATTGTGTAATTATCATTTTTTTTATTCGTATTTTAATACTTGATATTTGCAAGTCAGTAAAGTTTACAGGTACTCTGTCATAACATACTTTGTAATGTACATATATAGCAGTACCTATATATTTACCTGTTGTTGATATTGTTTTGTTGACATGTTATAAACATAGTATCATTGGTTCATATTTCCTTAGCAATCGTTGTATTTCTCCCAAATGTAATCTGGTCTGTAGACCATTTACGTTCCATTGTATAATATAATTATTGAAAGTATTACATTAGTGTGTTCAAGTGTTATTTTCTTTTTGTGGATCATCAGTTTGCATTTTTTCTAAAATTCTATTTACAACATTAATTTGTTTTTCTTTATAACAACATTAATTTGTTTTTCTTTATAAGGCATTATGTGTCCAATGCACATACAGCCCTTTTCGTGAGTGTCTAAACTAGTAGTTTCTTTATTTCTGTATCTTATAAAATTTCGTATAGTGTTTGATAAACTATCCTTTGTTACACTTTTGTTTTTGTTGCACAGTTCAATGAAACATTCATTACATCCACGTGTTTTCATGTGTCGTTTCTTCGTTTACTCTTGCTGCACCAATTACTGGCGATGGAGTAATCTCTTCTCCTGTCACATAATCATTCTTGTCTATGGTTTGTTCCTCTACTACTTCTTTGATGTTCTGGGTATCTGTTTCCATTGGTTTTATTATTACTTTAGGAGACAAGGGTATGTTCTTATAATTTTTTGGTTTATGTCCTTTCTTCGGGTTTCCCCTTTCATTTTAATGGGCATATCTCTAATAATAGTTGGTTTTTGTTGGTCTTGGGTGGAGTTTTCTCTGAAGGCCTCTTTTTTTTTCTTTAACTTCTAATTCATCATAACTATCTTCTAATGTTTCTGTGGTGCTTGTATTATCTTGTAGTGTTTCCATTTCTCTCAGTATCTCAGATGAATTTCAACAAATATTTGCATACATTTCTTGGCTTTTTGCTATATTAGTTTCTTCTTGATCTATCAGGATTTTGTTGCTCTTATCTATTTCCGTTTTTGTTTCATTGTTTGATCTAATTACAGTAGAAAACGTTCGTTTCCTAGCGGGATCATGCATTCCTCTAACTTTTAATTCTAATTTGGCCTCTTTTATAGGCATTCCTGTCCTTTCCTGAAGTAATTTAATTCTGTATTGTATATGCAATACATGCACTCCTTAGATCTTGCTTGGTGATTTTATCCACAGTTAACACATTTCTGTTCACCACACCACTGTATGCTATGTTTGTCAGATCCACAGTATGCACACATAGATGTATTATGGCAATTTTTCCTTGTATGTCCATACGTACTACAGTTTTGGCACTGTAGTGGTTTTGGATCATATGGTCTCAGTTCTCTGCTTTGGCCCTTGGTTTTAATTTTTAAGGGTAATTCATGACTTTCAAATTTTATCTTTGCTATTCTCAGTGTTTTTCCATAAATGCGTCTACTGGCTAAGTCGTATATTTCGCAGTCTTGTGCGTTATTGTACCTTTTTTTTAAAGGAATCCAGCGATATATTCTTTTCTATTGGTTCTTCATCATTATCAGGGAGTACTATGGTACCCTGTTCATACTGTCATGTTTTTTTTATATGTACCTTTATATTGTCAATATTTTTTAGTTAAGTATCGATTCAACAAGAAGTTTTTCATTTCAATGCCGATATTTTCTTCTCTGTTTCTAAGGTCAGGAATCTTGACCAACTTCCACCTCCAAAGAGGGAGTCGAAATGAGTCAAGGCTGGGTCAAGATATTTGCTTTTTTTTTTTTTGTTTGCTTTGTACTGGAGCATAGAGTTCCAGTGTAATTACATTAGGATTTTTATTTGATTTTTCCAGAGAAAGGTTATCAAAAGAAGTTCCAGCGGTTGTCAACTGCGCCGAGTCACTACCATCAAAGTGCCCAGGGGTACTGGAATCTTTATATCTACTTGTCATAAAGATTTGAGGTAAAAAAAGAGGGGGGGGGAATTAAACCAGAAAACTTTAAAAATATATTAGCCTTTCATGAAATTTATTCCTCCACTAGTGGCACAAGTGAGAACCGACTCCCAAATGTCCGCGTCCCTATCCTACCCCACAGGGGATGGTACAACATGATTAAAGTGGTCCAAGTGTTTCACTTTGTTCCACTTTGTTTGGTTTTATGTACAGCCCTCCACAGGGATAATTCCCTCTCTGGCGGGCCCTTGTACGTTTTCAGAATAAGGCGCTCCTTATATTGTGTAATTGTCTTTCGGTGTTTTCTCGTCAGTATCGTAGCTCCTGCAGAATAGGAGAGTCTTTAGTTCCTTCTTAAATTTGCATTCTTCTTGTATGCACTTCACTTCAGGCGGTATTTTGTTGTATAGTCTTGGTGCGCAGTGTACAATTGCTCTCTCGCCTGATTTACAATTTGTTCTAGGTTCAAATAGCCTATATGCTTCACTTGCATGTCTTATTACAATATTCATTTCGGGTCTAAAGAAGCTTAAACAGTTTCTCAGATATGTTGGTTCATCATATTTTAGTGCTTTAAAGACTGTACGTAGTATTTTATATTCTATTCTGGCCTTTACTAGGAACCAATGTGGCTCAATTAGTGCTGGGGTTATTCTATTACGGGAACATAGTCCTTTTATTAACCTTGCGGCTCTATTTTGTACTCCTTGCAGTTTTCTTAGTGCCTAGTTAGGGAGACCGTAGCATATAACGTTGCAGTAATCAAGCCTCGAAAGTCTTTGGTTGCAAATTGCTGTTTTCAGAGTATCTTCGTTTAGGTATTTTCTAACAAATGCAATGTTTCTAATATGATAGTTACAGGTTTTTGTAATATACAATATATGGTTCTTCATCGACAATTTATTATCAGTAAATACTCCTAAGTTCCTCATTGCTGCTACAATATTTATTGACGAACCAATAGTTATTCTTTTGAAGTGTTCATATTTTCGTAGTGCACTGTCAGATCCAAATAGCATACACTCAGTTTTGTCTTCATTAAGTTTCAGTATCTTTGCCGACATCCATTTTTTGATATCTTTCATTATTGCATCAATTTTACTAATGGTGTCTTCTACCATTTCGACAGGAAAATAGAACTGGCTATCATCAGCATACAGTTTATACTTAACCTTGTGCTTATTTAGAATTCTAGATAATTCAATTGTGTAAATGCCAAATAGCAGTGGACCCAGAACGCTGCCTTGGGGCACTGCTTTTGTTAGGCCTTTCTTTTCTGATTTCACATTTGATATAACCACAGTAACCTTCCTATTTTCTAAGTAGCTTTTGTACCATTTGTGTACGTCATCTTCGATGCCTACTGCTCTCAGGTCTTCAAGCAGTAGATTGTGGTCAACTGTTCAAATGCTGCACTTAGGTAAGCATAACCAGGATGCCACATTTTTCATTTGCTATAATTTCTACCATATCATTTATAATTGCACACAATGCAGTCTCTGTTGAGTGGTTTTTTCTGTATGCTGACTGATCATCAGGTATAACGTTGAATTGTTTCAAGTGTTTCCATGTTTGTTTGTGAACTTCCGCTTCTATAAGTTTTGATAAGTACGGTAGGTTCGATATTGGTATATAGAAGCTTAGATTATCTTTATCACCTTTTCTTTATAGGCCGGCTTTATACAAGCAAGCTTTTCACTATTTGGGAAAGATGCCTGTGCTAGACTCATGTTGACAGTATCAAAATATAGCTCCTGCAACTGATCAAAGTTTTTTGCCTCTTTTATATCACTTATGGGAAACGGGTCATTTTCACAATAGGTGTCTTTTACTTCTCTCAGAATTTTGTCAAAGTCATTCATGTTCAGTTCTTTAAACTTGCGGAATTTGCTATTTCTCATTGCTATCACCGGGAGATCAGGAGGGATCTCCTTATCTAAACTATGACAGATTCTTTCAATTTTTTCTTCAAAGTAGTTCACAACGTTATCGGCCAGGTTTTTGTAGTCATTAGTTACGTCAGGTAGAAATTTTTCTTTTCTTGAATCCCAATATTCCTGCTAAATTGTCATGGATTTTTGGGGGGATTTTTCTGTACACTAGACATTTTATTGTAATATATTTTCTCTGTTTTCATAATCAAGTCATTGTAATGATTTCTAGCTGTTTTATAGTGACCAATTTTCACTACTTTTTGAATCTTTCGATCTTTTCCATAGATCCTCCATTTTTCTTTTCTTTTTCTTAGCTTCACGTAATTCACTGTTAAACTATTTGGCATTTTCTTTAACTATTATTTGCCTTGTTACTTCTGGACATTTATCGTTGCAGCTTGACGCCAATATACTTTTGCCATAGAATGTAAAACAGCTTACACATACTTGGTCGCCTGTCAAGGTATTCCTCAAATTACACCTGCACTCCCGGCTTGTTTCTCTTGTTTTCTTTACGCTCCCAGCAATAAAATCACCAGCTTTAAAGCTGGTTTTGTTTCTGTAAGTGATAGTTTTTTAGTGCATAACCTTTCCAGATATTTATACTAAATATAACTAGTTTATGTATTGGAGATATCACGCATTCAGGCTCAACTTGTATGTCACTTACAATCTCGTTGTTTTTGTTTTGTATCACTAGGTCATGGTATGGTTCAATAATGATGTCGGTTTTTTCACAGCGTTTACGAGGTCGTGGCTTTCAAGTAACTCTATACATTCTTTAACATATTTGTCATTATCATCCAGATGTAGGTTGAAGTCACCACAAATCAGTATATTTTTGTTATCAGCTAGCAAGTCGAGGAAGTCACTGAATTCATCTAGGAATGATCTCTTACTTGTGCTTGGTGGTTTATAAACTGTTATGATTTGTATGTGTTTGTTTATGTGTATAATTTTGGTGTTGATGTATTCAAATGTACTGAACACATTTTGGTTCAGTATAGATACTTTGTACACTTTTTTGACAAAGATTCCCACTCCACCAACTTTTGTTTCCCCCCTCGGTACATGGTAAACGTTGTGAGACCCTGGCGTCATTTCGTTATTTTAGAATAATCACTTGAAGATGCTGCTAGCACATTCATTTGATTTGTGATTTTCACCACATCTAGGGCAAGCTTGGTCATCTCTACCATTTGCTGCGCTATGACCAAATTCCTGACATTTATAGTGTAAAGTCCCCGCTCAACGGGTTCTCTATGATGAACATCCCATTTTCTGCGGTGCCCTCACATGCAACCTAGGGTCGGACGAACACAATCTTTTTATCATTATTGTGAATTGTATATTTATTATCTGTTCATTTGCCCTTGTAACACGTATATGTGGCAGAGTATTTTTATGTCCAACCAGTTATTGTTAATCATTATGTTTCTGTATGTACCTGTCCTGTTTTGTGTAGAGAAATAGTTTGACCTTAGGTCACCTGTAAATTTTTGTACCCGCGGTCTCTGCATATACGCAGACGTCAGCACGCCGCTTTACAAGCGGGTCACTTCATCAATAAACCAGCAGTACTTGTCTTCCTGCTCATTATTTCGCACCTCTCTCACAGTGGTGATCCCCAGAGTGGTTCCCGGAGTCATTAACGAACCCAAATGGCCACTTAGTCTTGGCCCAATGAACCAACCCACGCCCCTAACAGACTAACTACAGCACTCTAACAAATCATTTGGGTGTTACCGACCCTCATCAGCAAATCACCGGCGTCATTAGAGGACCCACACGGCACGCTCCCAAGCGTGTATTGACACGAGTGTTCCCTCACACTCCAAGTGAGAGTGTGGAATGAGCATGGGCACAGACATCCCCAACCACATACAAATTAACATGGACTTCTTGGAGGCAGACACCTCCCTCATGCAACCCCCTCCCGCGCTCTGCTCCACGCCAGTGCCCACTCCCCGTGCGATGCCAATCCTGACAGACCAACCAAGGGCAGCCCTCAGCATAAAGCTGCCGCCATTCACCCATCAGAACCCAGCATCCTGGCTCTACAGGGTCGAGGGGCAATTTAGGGTGGCTGGCCTGACCGACAAGGTGTTAAAGGCGGACATCGCCATCAACGCCCTACCAGAGGAGATATACAAGAAGGTTGCCCCATGGGTGACGACAACGACGAGCCCTGCCACCTTCCAAGAGTTAAAGGCCACTCTCATCGAGACCTGCTCCTTGCCGGTCTCCGAGAGAGCCGCCCGCGCCCTCGACCTCGCCATCAACCCCCCACAGGACACAAACTTCTTGGAGACGTGGCATGCCCTCCAGGACCTCCTCCTCCTCCCCGAGACTGACAGCAGTGGCAGGCGCAAAGAGATTGGCCTGTCGAGGGAGATCCTCCTGCGCAGCTACTCCCAGAGGTCCATGGGCAGATCACAGAGCATACACCCTGCCGGTCGAGGACCTGATCAGGGTGGCGCAGCAGCTGATGGACTCCATGAGGGTGGCGAAGCAGGCGTCCACGCCCGCACACCCCATCAACTGCCTCCAGCCGGAAGACCCCACCACAGAGGGCATCAACGTCATTGACAGGAGGAGGCCACCCCACCAGCAGAAGAAAGAAAGGCCAGGGTTTTGCTATTACCACCAGAGGTTCGGTAAAGCTGCCCGAAATTGCGAAGCCCCCTGCCTTTTCTCCCCTCCAAAAAATGGGGAAGGTGGCAGTCATCCTCACAGGCCGCCATGGCAGCAGCATCCAAAACACCCAGGGGCCCCGCACCAGTAGGCTTCTATGTCCGCGACACTATCTCCGGCAGGATGATGCTGATCGACACTGGGGCCATGCAGTCAGTGTTCCCGCCTTCCAGAGAGGACTGCAGATGTCCGCCAGACCCAGCTGCCTCCCTGACAGCCGCCAACAGGTCCCCCATCCTCTCCTATGGCACCAGTTTCCTGTTGTTCTCCATCCTTGGACGTTAGGACCCCGCTCCTGGGTGCAGACTTCCTCACCCACTTTGGACTGGCAGTCGACGTCGGCCACAAGCACCTGCTGGACACCGAGCCCTGCCAGTCCCTGCCCTTGTCGCCGGGCCCTAGGGAGCCCACAATCTGTTCCGTCGCTCCCCACCAGTACGGCTCCCTCCTGAAGGAATTCCTGGAAGTGTTCAAACCCGAGCTTCGTCAGGTGCCCAGGGCCCCTGCCAAACAAGGGATATATCATCACATCAAGACAAGGGACCCCCCAACGCACGCAAAGTTCGGGAGGCTTCCCCCACAGCATCTTCAGGAGGCCAAGAAGGCCTTTGCTGAGATGGAATGGATGGGCATATGCAAGAAGGCTCCCAGCCCGTGGGCCTCCCCTCTTCACATGGTACAGAAAGTGGATGGCACCTGGAGACCCTGTGGCGACTACAGGCGGCTCAACCTCACTATAGAACCTCTACCAAACATGCAGGACCTAACAGCCTCCTTCCATGGGGCCAAAATATTCTCAAAGTTAGATCTCTTGAAATCATATTTTCAGGTACCAGTAGCTCCAGAGGACATCCCCAAAACCGCCTTCGTCACGCCTTTCGGGTCCTACGGGTCCTGAGGAATGCAGGGGTGACCTTTCAGAGACTGGTGGACAGCATCTTGGGGGACCTGAACTTCTGCGTCTGCTATGTCGATGATATCGTAATTTTTTCCAGATCCCACAAGGAACACCTACGGCACATCTGGAAGGTCCTGCGGCACCTGCAGGAGAGTGGTCTCATCGTCAGCTTCAACAAGTGCACCTTCGGCGTTGATAAGATGGAATTCCTAGGCCACAAGATATCCCCAGGAGGCGTCCGCCCAGTTTCATCGAAAGTCGAGGCCGTCGTCAGGTTCCCCATCCCTACCTCCGTCAGGGCCGTACAAGAATTCCTCGGAATGGTCAACTACTACAGGAGATTCATCCCACGGATCGCGCACATGGAGATCCTCAAGGTCCGTCCGAAGACCTTAGAGTGGGGCCCCAACCAGCACTTTCTCCCTGACGAAGGCCGCCCTCACCAAAGCAACAGCTTTGGCCCACCAGGACCCCAGCACTCCCCTCTAGCTGACAACAGACTCCAGCAACGTCGCCTGCAGGCCCGTCCTGGAATAAGTTGTCAACGGAGCGCCCCAGCCCATCGCCTTCTTCAGCAGAAAACTCAGCCCCACCGAGTCCTGCTACAGCACCTTCGACAGGGAACTCTTCGCGGTGTACCAAGCGGTACACCACTTCAAGTTCCTCCTTGAAGGTACACCCTTCACAGTTTGGACGGACCACCAGCCGCTAGTCCACTCCTTCACGATGCTGGGAGATGCATGGTCCTCCAGGCAGCAGCAGCACCTCGCAGCCATCGCAGAATTCACCTGCACCATCAAGTACCTCCCCGGCAAGAAGAACCCAGTAGCCGACGCCCTCTCGAGGATCGAAATCGATGCAGTGCAGCTCGGGATCGACTACGACGACCTCGCCCGCGAACAAGCCGCCAACCTAGAGACTCCAGCTTACTGCACTGCCATCACGTCACTGAAGTGGAAGGACGTGCCCCTCGGCCCTGGAGGGCCAACACTGCTGAGCGACGTAAGCACTGGCCACCCCCACCCACTGGTGCCGGCCTTCCGTCGTCGGCTGGTCTTCGACGTCATCCACGGACTTTCCCACCCCTCCAGAAGAACGACGGCCAGGCTGCTGGCAGAGAAGTTCATCTGGCACGGCATACGGAAGGACACGACGGCCTGGGCAAGGCAGTGCATACAGTGCCAGGCCAGCAAAGTAGGGCGGCACACCGAATCTGGGGTGGGTGATTTTCCCCAGCCAGGGTGACGTTTCGGGCACATCCACATCAACATTGTGGGTCCTCTTTCCCTATCAGGAGGAGCAAGATACCTTCTAACAGTCGTCAACCGCTCCACCAGGTGGCCCGAAGCTACGCCCATGGAAGAGGCCACCTCCAGTGTGTGCGCAGAGGCCCTCCTCTCCAGCTGGATCAACAGTTCGGTGTCCCGGACCATATAACTACGGACAGGGGCCCCGTTTTCCTGTCTGAGCTGTGTACCACCCTGGCACCCCTGCTGGGGACCACTCACCACAGCACCAGTCCTACAACCCCGCAGCCAATGGAATGGTGGAAAGGTTCCACAGGTCCCTGAAGGCACCCCTCATGGCTCGTTGCACCTCAGAGAATTGGAAGTACCAGCTGCCCTGGGTCCTCCTCGGGCTGAGGACCGCGCTCAGAGGCAACGGCAACCTGTCCTGCAGCAGAAAAGGTCTTCAGGGAGACCCTCGTAGTCCCAGGGTAACTCATCACAGAGGACTGGGACGACTTAACAATGCAGAGGCTCTGCAACAGGGTTGGGAAGTTCGTCCCCTGCCGGCGGACATATACCGACAGGACATCCCCCTTCATGCCTCCTGGTCTGTCCTCGGCCACCCACGTCTTCGTCAGGAACGATGCCGTACGTCCACCCTTAACCAGGCCCTACAGGGGGCCTTTCCTCGTGCTTGAGAGGAACAAGAAGGCATTCCTGGTAGCCGTCCATGGGAAGGAAGATTGGGTATCAATGGACCACCTCAAGCCCGCATTTCTCGAGGAAGACATTGGGGGCACTTCCCAAAGCCCCCGCAGGAGACAGCACCCCCACAGCCCGCCCCGTCCACAAGAAAACATCATGGGCGCCCGCAGAAGGCCCCGGGACCAGGCAGGAGGGCAACCCAACACACCCATCCACAGGGCACCAAAGAAGACGACCAACTCCCAGCAGACACCTGCTTTGATCAGACGTTACCTACGTCCTTTCGGGGGGGTGAGTATTGTAAAGTCCCTGCTCAATGGGTTCCCTACGATGAACATCCCGTTTTCTGTGGTGCCTTCACGTGCAACTTAGGTTCGGATGAACACAATCTTATTATCATTATTGTATATTTATTATCTGTTCATTTGCCCTTGTACCACGTATATGTGACAGAGTATTTTTATGTCCAACCAGTTATTGTTAATCATTGTTTTCTGTATGTACCTGTCCTGTTTTGTGTAGAGAAATAGCTTGACCTCAGGTCACCTGTAAATTTTTGTACCCGCGGTCTCTGCGTATACGCAGACGTCCGCACACCGCTTTATAAGCGGGTCGCTTCATCAATAAAGCTTACGGGCTGCTCTAGGAGCAAGAGCCCGTGCTGGCACAAGGCCAACTAAATCTGAAACAACATCAATAAACCAGCAGTACTTGTCTTCCTGCTCATCATTTCGCACCGCTCTCACAATAGCATTGATAGGGCATGTAACAGTCGTGTACTTTGCAACGGCTGTACTGTACAGTGTAAACAATGTGTCACCGCCATCATAGATAGCCTTTCGTATTTGTGGTGTGCCTTTGATGATATAGTGTTTATATTTGTCATCTTTGGCTATCATTTCCTTTACAATTTTTAGGTCATCTTCTCAGAAATGAGGTTACCTATCTATGGATTTTTCTTTACAATGTTATCGACAATGTCATCTTCATCCTTCGGGACATAGACAACTTTTATTTTTGGTTTAAGTTTACTCTTCTCATTTACTGATATATTGCTGATATTCTGAATCTTCATTTTTGCCTTTTCTAAGTTTTTCCTGTCTGGAAATCTTACAAATAAGTGTCCATCTCTCGTTGTTTTAACCTGTTCAACTGGCGCCGTTATTTTACTCATAATTTGTCTCTTTTCATTTGCTGCTGTGCTCTCTTCGTTTGTAGATTTGATCAGAAGCATTTTTTTTTCTTTAGTGATTCAGCATAGGTTTTGTCCATGTTTGTCATGGTCTTTACATCTTTATCAACATTGTCAATTTTGTTTTGGATTTCATCTATATTGATCATTACGTCGCTAGTTTTCTGAGCCGAATCCTTAATCAACTTTGTTAATATTTCTGTGTTTTATTTCTTCAAGTTTATCTTCGATGAGTTTTTTGTGTATTCTTTGTTCAGGCCTCTTGCAGTTATTACAGATGTACAATATGTTGTCACTACGAAGTATGGGTGTGTATCTGACCTCGATTCCCGAGCATTCATAATGAAACCATGTGTCACACATTTCACAACAAGTTTCTTCATCATCAACTTCTCCAGAGCAATGTCCACAGGTTGCTGACTCTCTCTCGATTTGGGTTGACTCATCCTTCTCCAGTATTTTCTTTAGGGTTCCATCTCTGGTTCGTGCTGCTTCGATAATTATGAGATGATGTTCGTATGATAGTTTGATCTTCCCTTTACTTGATTTAATTTCTACAGTATTTATTTTCTCTTTTTCCTTCCTCTTCTTCGTATTCACTATGAACATCGCGCAAGTCAGGCACTTTTACACAGAGCACTGCATAGACACGTCCTACCCGCATGATCGCTAAGATGGTTTATGTAAGCCAGACCTGCTTGCTAGGACCAAAGGTATTACGAGAATACTATCATCCCCACCCTAATCACATTATGGGCAAACCGGCAAGAATGCCCGAGTCCTATTCCCAGAACCAGAGCCCCCCCTAAAATCCGTGGTCCAGCCCTAAAGAACAGTTCCGCCTTTGAGCTATCAGTCTGATAACTCTCAGGTCCCAACATTACCGTGCAGTTGATGGTCCTACCACAGTTCTCACTATTTAGCTTCGGATATAAACCCAGTCCCAGCTATGATATCTTTTCCTATTTAACAGGTCCAATAAATTTTAGCAAAAGTGGAAAATTCCATAAAAAATAATCCAAACAAGTATATATTCATATATGTGAGACTCTTGGACTCAAACCCGGGAACAAATTCCTGGGGTTCAAGACCCCCTCACCACGTCAAGGTGGTCCCACATCGAGGGGGTTTCCTGGAAACGTTCAGTAGTGCTTTTACTCTTGTTTTTCACTAATTTTCAGTGATGTTACTCAAAGTGAGGTTTTTTCCGCTACTACACTTGATTCATCCTCTTTAACTAGGCCTCGTAGAAATGCTCAAATTCTTGTTTGTTTTCTTTATATCGCACATTTTCAATACTTTTTTTTCTCTGTACTTCATTGTATATCTCTTCTTTACTTTCTAGCCATTCATTTTTTCTAGAAGTCCCAGAAGGCTGCCCCATTTAGTTTCAGAAATCTTCTCTTCTCCATTACTGTTTCTCTTAGCCTGGCCTTCTTTGTGAGCCTTTTTTGTTTCATCAGTTGTCTCACATCATTGTTTATTTTCCTTGTCTCCGGGTTTTCTTTTCACGTTTTGCTATGATCCTGCAACTAATAAGAGCGTACTAAATCTGTAGCAATCCCACCATGGAGATAGGGAATAAATAATTTGGAAATATGATTTTGATTAACCCTTCGTGGACTGGTGGGGTCCCTGGAGACCCCAGTGAGTCTTTGGTATCAAATATCTGTCGCTATTTACTAAAAAAAAAAAAAAAAATACCCATATTCGCTTAATTTTATCATTAGTGGTTTATGAATATTCACAAGTGTTAATAGCTTAGGATAATCAATTTTAAGGGAATGACAGGTAAAAATATACCTCTGGGGTCCTCAGGGATCCCATCGGTCTTCCGTGTCCCTAATTCATCTCTATTTTGTTTTGGTGTAATTCTGAAAACTATATGTTTTATAAGCTTAGGTCACTGTGCATAATCTACATATTAAATAATTTTTCCATAATATTATTTCTGAAGTTATTTGTTGGTGCTTCTTTTGCATGTATCTAGTTGCTGAAAGAGCCCACATTGTCAACAGTCATTATTCAGTTAGCGTATGAAATAGGTCGAGGAGTTTGACTGCTATTCATCTCTAAACAAAGTGCTCAGTATTGATATAAACAACCACTTTTATTATTTTTTAGATAAATTGAAAGTTCATATATCCTAATATGTCATTATCAGCATCTATGTTTTATGGTAAAAGACCTCTAATGGACAATATAGATGATATAGATGAAGAAGAAAATTATGTAAATTTAGACAGTGATATACCTGATGCTGAGGATTATGAAATAAATTATAGGAGTGATATAAGTAGTGATAGTGATGATAGTTTTGATAGTGTTGATGATGATGATCAAGACGTCAATATTGTGGTGGGTAAAGACAAATCAACTCAATGGTGTACTGAGCCACCTGGACGAAGGCGTAATGTTGTACAAAATCTCCTTCGGGAAAGGGAAGGTGTACACGAAGTTGTACCTACTCATAGTGCTAGTGCTACATTCACTTTCTTTCTCACTGATGAAATAATGGATCTTACTGTACAAGCAACTAATGAAAAGGAGCTGCTATTTATGCTGAAGAATGGAAGGTAGTAGATTATGTTGAATTGATGGCTTGGATAGGTCTTCATCTTCGATCTGGAGTGGACAAGGATGCATTCAAACCTGTTGATGAATTATTCAGTACTAAGACAGGACCACCAATTTATCGTGCTTCTATGAGTCGCGACAGGTTCAAACAAATAAAGAGGTGCATAAGATTTGATGAGATGTCAGCACGTGCAGTAAGAAAAAGTGGTGAACAAGGGAAGTTGGCACCTACAGTATATATGAAGTTTGGCATAAGTTCATTGAAGCATGCCAGGTGAACTATAAAACTGGATCATATGTTACTGTTGATGAATCTCTAGTATCATTCCGAGGAAGATGTTCCTTCAAAGTATATATGCCATCAAAACCAAATAAATATGGGGATTAAAATCTGGTGCATGGCAGATGCTACTAATGCTTATCTCCTAAATGCACAAATATATTCAGGGAAGGGTCCTGATGGTCCGGAACGGCAACAAGCCAGTAGGGTTGTTTGGGCTCTCACCACAACTATTGCTAATTCAGGAAGAAATGTTACATGTGACTACTTCTTTACAGATTTTAGCCTTGCTCTAGAACTACTGAACAAGAATATTACTCTGTTGGGAACACTTGGGAAAAATAAACGGGAAATAACCCCCATCATTTCAAGCATCGCGGCATCGCAAAAAGCAATCAACAATGTTTGGCTTCAGCAAAGATCATCATCTTATGAGATGCAGCTATGTCCCGAAGATTAATAAGGCAGTAATTTTACTGAGCACAATGCATTATGACAATAAGAAACAAGAAGATGAACCTTTCAAACCCGATATTATTCTGGACTATAATGCAACAAAAGGTGGGGTTGATACCTTAGACCTCTTAGTCAAGAACTATTCATGTAAAGAATCACAAATAGATGGCCTTTGGTTATTTTTTACTGGATGATTGATGTTGCAGGATATAATGCTGCTGTATGTTTCATGGAAAAAAATTCTAATGTCTATACTGGAAGCTAAAAGCGCAGGAATTTTCTCTCTGACTTAGCAGAACAGCTTTGTAAGCCACAGATCCAGCGGCGTTTCAGATATTTACGAGCTAATTTCCCAAGGCATATAATTCAATGTATGGAAGCCTTCATGAGTAAGGAAGACACAGCACTACCCTCTACAAGCCAGCTCCAAGAAACCAAGAAAGGCGTTGTTCCAAGTGTCCGAGGAAGCTGAGCAAAAAAACAAAAAAAAAAATCATGCACATCATGTTGTGACCCAGTATGTGATGCCCATTGTAACTTTATATGTAAAGATTGCACATCAAATTTGCTTAATTTGTAAGTCGGATTGTGTCAAAAAGAACCAAAATCAATAACCTGTGTGTCTTTTGTCATTAATTGCCTATATTTACTTGTTTAATTGAGGAGAATTGTAATTTTGTTAACTAAAGGCATTTTTTCACTATTTTTTTTTCCTTACACACAAATAGGCAAAATTTTTACAATATATGCAAAAATGGTATTGAGTTTCATCATAAAAGGCCTGAAGAATACACATGTAAAGTTTAGCAATTCTGAGTTCATACATAATTTATTTATCTGACTCAAAAGAATGAAGACTAATGGGCACGGTCCCCATTAGTCTTCTAGGTAATTTTGAACCCCCCGGTCCACGAAGGGTTAAGAAAGCATAGATGAAAATAAACAAATTTTTGGTAAACTTCTTGAAAACCGGGAAAATAGAATAGAAGAGTTATTAAACAGAAGTTTACAAAGCAGTCAGGAGGCGCCGTTACATCCACCGTACCTCCAGCCCCAACTCCACTCCAATCAGCGGTACTACAGGCAGCAACAGCAAGTCAATAACAACAAAAACCTCTTGTTGTTGTTGCATCGTCTGATGGTAATTACGCGCCATATTATTAATTTCAGACCTTGTCATCTTTATGAATAGTCTTAAATCATAATTAATTACCATTAACTTACTTGAGAATTAGGCTATGCCGCAATCACGTACATCCCAGGCTAGAGGACGGTGTCTTGGGCTATTTTCAACAGAGTGAAAATGGTTGTTTGACATTCTTTTCCTCCCTCGTATATAGACAAGTGAAACAGTCGATCATCCTAGAGTACATTAGAATGCATGACCTTGACGCACTCTCTTTGTTTTGAGTCAGGTCTAGGACAACCTTCAGCACATGAATTGGCTGTACGACTGAATTGTTATTTGTGTAAGTACAGAACCTGTTCTGTTCCGAACGTGATCCGTGGAATCGGAGGAAGAAACCATTCCATTTACTGGTAATACTGTGATACTCTTAATTTTGCCCCAGCATTTTCATTTTTACAGTTTTAGAGTATTCAGATAGGCCTATGTGTGTTTGTATGAGAATAGGCTACAGAGTAGCCTAGCCTGGAGCCACAGTTGACGTGGTTGCCACAAGTCCATGTTTAGGCTGGGGTAAGTGATCGGCGTTTAGACACATGCAATGCAGATTTTTCACTTTTCACTCAATATTTAATTGGAGAAATGAAAAAATTAAACCTTCAAGAAAACCTTTCAAAAGATTGCAGCATCATTAACAAAATGAGCTATAGGAAACTGGCATACGAAATGAAATAAGCATGTGAATTCTTCATAAAATAGGTTTTGAAGGGAATTTTGAATCCAATATGGCATCTTCCCAAATGCTGAGACAAAATTGATAGGCAATTGGACACTTCCTTCCCAGCACTTATTTAACGGTGTACTGACACTAATTGCGTATATATGTAATGTTTATAGATATTACTCAAGATTTTAGTTTTAATCAGCATGATAAAACAACATTTTGTTGCCGATACTAGTGAAAGTATGAGACATGGAATCCCTGCCTGTTATGTGGTTGAGCTGAAATGCATTTTTACCTTTAATCTGTGGTTCTATCCTTACAGACATCACAACTGAAGCTCCACAGTGCTTATTTGATTGTAATTATGCACATTTTGTTCTTAATTCACTCACAATACCACTTAAAATATGTGAGGATGTTTGTTTACAGTACTTTACTCCATCAAAGTGGCGAAACAGTGGCAGGAGCAATTTTCCAGCCTAATTGTACATCTGGCTGCCACAAACATCTGAGAACGGACGACACATTAGTGAACTGTTTACGATAGAAATGTAGTATTTTGTTGATAGGACTTTTCATTTATTTAAGTCCATATTACTATGTAGGCTATACTTCTTAGACATGTAATGTGTACATATGAGTGTTACCACTTTGGCAAAAATGCAAGAAAGTTGAGTATGACAGTTATCTAGAACTGGTACGAGAGTCAAGATGCCATGACGTCAAAATTCAGGACTAAAATAAAGGTTTTAAATCCAAAATTATTACTTAAAACACCATTATATTTGACAAAACTTAGACTGTGTATGTGATATACTGTGTATGTTACACTGTATGTAATATATATTAATAAATAAAAAAAATAGGAACGTGAAAAATAGTTACATCGTAATGTTCACAGCAAAAGTGTTGAAATTTGTCTCAGGAATCTGGTTTGCTCCAGCAACAAATATTTTCAAATGAATTATAATGAACACGTAATACATTTACTCAATTATAACCTTATTCTGGTGTTTAGCTACCTGGTTATTTAAATATTATCTAGCACTCTGGCGTCCCAAAAATTCAATAGACTTCCCCGTCCAAGCCCCGAAACACACCAGCATTTACCTGATGTCAAGGAAACGGTGTCAGCGTCTATGGGTACAAATATTTTGCAGATTTAACACAGGAAATGGGCAGTTTATTTGTACAAGTGACTCGGCAAATATCGAGATGGCGTCACTCGTCCACTTTTAAAGTGTTTTAAGTAAAAGTTTCGAGAGCGTCATGGCCGGTAAGTTAGCACCGCGCATAGCCAAATTTTAATAAACCTCTGTTTAATCGGAAATATGCCGTTATTTCGTAATTTAGGAGAAAACTGTTACTTTGATAGGAACATAGAGGTCTCGGCGTGTTGTGTAGAGGGGGCACAAGTCTCACTGATGCTGATGGGGGCGCATTCGAATGCATTTTCTGGAAATGTCCAAACAGTGGACAAATGTCTCGGTGTCTCGCGCTCCAAGCGTTTACCCTATGTGGACTTCAATCTATGGCTAGATGACTGAATTTCCGTAATGTGGCCTCTTCATCTTCACAGAGTTATTAGGATCACGTCAGTTAGTTATTAATGGTGGTTGTGCAACAACATTGACAGGATGCATTATCCTAGATGGTGTTCTAAGTGACTTGATAAATATTCGAGAAGTGCACTATCTCTCCACTACATGATATTACATATACCTCTTAGAATATACTAATATGGAAATACAGTTGTTCCTACATGATATACAAACCATCTGTTCTTTACATTAGGAATTACTTACAGCAGAGCTGGAAATGGCCATTGAACTTTCAAAGAAGTTGGTTAGGCTGTTAACTACCGTCCGGGAGGCGGGAGGCCTTCCGCCTCCCCAGATGTAAACATTCCAATTTGCTTTTGGGTGTCGTGCTATGCAGATGTGTGTTCTTTCGTGCTCTGCCCTGATAGTTGTTGAGCTGTTTTTTCCCGGTGGGATCTTTCTTTGTGGTGAGTGGAGGAAGCCCTATCAGTTGGGGGGGTGTTTGCTGTAACCCCCCCCCCTCCTGAGAAGGTTTTGGAAATGTTTGCAAATTTTGGAGCATTTTGAAGCCATATAAGAGCTGTATTGAGTTAATAAAGCAGCAAACAATTGTGCCACAACCACCCACATATTATTATTATTATTATTATTATTATTATTATTATTAATTATTATTATTATTATTATTATTATTATTATATTATTATAATTTGGCAGCAGACCTTTTTAAACAGGTTCTATTGAATATTATTGCTGCTTCAGCTGCATTTATTTTGTGAAGACTTTTTCTATTTTCCTTATTATTTCAGTGGATTTTCATGGGGAAAAGTCAAAATCTGGTTCTGCTTTTTATATTCTATACAGTTAGTTATATACAATTGTTGTGACACGTTTCGACAGACTCTTCTGTCATTCTCCAGCTGCATTCCTTCTGAATTTATACACGGGTTTCAGCGGGGTCATGGATGGCGAATTCTGATTGGTTGCAGTCAGCTTTTTCAAATTTTCCTCGATCCCGACAGATCTTCGCAGCCTGGGAATGTCATTCATTCCAGCGTTCCCATTGGCCTGCCGTTGCGTGATGTCATACATCATCAGCTTTGGCTGCTATTGGGCTGCGGATGAATGATGTCATTATCTACTCTTTCTGGTAGTCGAAATTGTCTCGGCAATCAGGGGCATCTCCATTTTCAGGGTTGTCGTTTTCAGGTATTCGTTGGATTTGGTGGGTGTTCTGCATTATTCTTCTTAAATTCGGGTAGGAGCGATGCCTCCTGCGTCAGTATTCATTGTTGGTTTCTCTCGGCAATGAGGAGCGCCTCTTAGGCGATACATCGAGGGTCGGCGGCTCTCCGATTATACTTATATTTTGTATAATACTGCCGCGGAGATGGAAATATTGTGAGTAGCATGATGGCACCCTCCTGGGCGTGGCAGGAGATCCTTTTGACAGACGATCGTGGTCATTCCAATATAAGCGCCCGGGCATCCTCGGACAGGACATACAAATTGGTAGACCACGTTCTTCTGCTTGAGGGGTTCTCTTGCTGGCGGAGAGGGGTTATTCTTCATCACCAGATCACGGAATGCGGCGGTTCTTATAATAAATTACAAGATTTATTCTCTTACTGTCTTCGGTCAGGTGACGCTTCCATGACGATTTTCTTCATGGAGTTCTCGTCCTCACGGTACTGGGGATGCATCCGGCCTTATAAAGATCTTTATGTCATCTTGGGGGCAGGTTGTGTGTTCTCACCGTTGTACCATTTTTCCAGGCCAGTTCGAATTTCTTTGTTTATTAGTTTGTTGGTGAAACCATTGTTCACCAACATTTGTGCAGCACGTTCAATTCCTTGTTGGTGTCCTGCCAGGTGGAGCAGTGGGAGGGCCCTTTTAATGAAGGTCCTGACTGTCGTGTTCTTAAACCTAGCAGGGCACTCGCTTCCCCATTCAAGCAAAGTCCCAAATTGGTGGATTTTGTGTAGACTGATGTCTTCAAGTTCCGTTGCCATAACGTCGAGGAAGGGAGCCGGTCGTCTGTGCTGAACTTCAAGTTCAACACACTTGTATTGTTGGAAGGTCAGACGAAGGGCTTCAACCTCCTCCTCGTTCTGCTTGAACGAAGACGTCATTCATTATCGGGCATATTTCTTCGGCCGCTGATTCTCTCAATGTTCTTCTCACGGTGCCCATGTAAAAATTGGAGGACGCCAATGGAGAGCCCATCGCAACGCCATCCTTCTGTCTATACATGTGCCTCTGTGCGTGAGTGAAAGGCGCCATTTCGTACAGATCTCCAGCAGAGCCTTCAGGAACCTTCTCATGTTCGGGGTCATTGTCGTTGACCTATAGACTTTGTTTAGGATAATGTGGATGGTTTCATCCACAGGTGCGATGGTGAATAGACTCTCTACGTCCAGAGAAGCGATGGTCCCTGCGCCGGGAGTCTCGGATCACTTCAGGAATTCCACAGAAGACTTCAGGCTATAACTGCGGGACGTTCAAGATATGATTTAGTCTTTGGCAGGGCGTAGGGTCGGGGCAGGTGTTTGGCTGATGATCGGGCGGATTGCCAGCCTTGTGTGATGTCATGACATCATCGGTAGTTTGGCTGCTATTGGGCTGGATGAATGATGTCATTATCTACTCTTTCTGTCGTAGTCGGGATTGTCTCGTCTCATCAGGGGCATCTCCATTTTCAGGGTTGTCGCTTTTAGGTATTCGTTGTTTGGTGGGTGTTCTGCATTATTCTTCTTAAATTCGTGGGTAGGAGCGATGCCTCCTGCACGCTCCTACCCACAAATTTAAGAAGAATAATGCAGAACACCCACCAAATCATCCTAAAAACGATAACCCTGAAAATGGATCATCATTCATCCGCAGCCCAATTTACCGATGTTGTCCCATGACATCACGAACGGCAGGCCATCGGGAACGCTGGAATGAATGACATTCCCAGGTTCTCTGTCAGGATCGAGCTTCGTGAAATTTGGCTTGAATTATTCTTCTGCAACCAATCAGAATTCGCCATCCATGACCCCCGCTGAAGCCCGTGTATAAATTCAGAAGGACCTATGCCTGCATCCTCTACTAGCTTGGAGAATGACAGAAGAGTCTGTCTTGTATATAACTAACTGTATAGAATATATAAAGAAGCAGAATCCAGGACTTTTCCCCCATGAAATGACAAATATAGGCGAGCTGTTAGCACAAAAAGAGAAGTCCAAGTAGAAAAAGTCTTTAAATGAGGAAGCAGCAATAATATTCAATAGAACCTATTATTATTATTATTATTATTATTATATTTCAAAGTAAAAACCAAGTCTTGAGGGGGCAGGTCTTGAGGGGGCAGGTGCCCAAGCCCCAAATGATGCCCCTGCTTTGTTGTTGCATGTGTTTATGTTGAATGGGGCTTCTAAGGGACTTCCTCCTCCACAGGAGAAGCAGTGGGATCTCTCGTCAGCTCTTCTGGCCTTTGGGCTCAGGAACCGAATCACTTACCTCACCTGGGTCTTGTGTTTTGGGAGATGCGGGCGCGCAGACCTCAGTTTGCGCTTCCATCACCAGTCCTAAGAAGTCCACTTCTAAGACTGGTGCTGTTGGGTGCTGAACAGAGTTGAGACACTCTGAGTGCTGGAGTCTCTAAGGAGTCTCGAGCATCCCGAACTGGTGCCGGGGAGAACTCTCACCGTCCCAGTTCAGGCACAGGGTGAGAGAAAGAGCTGAGACATGCAGGTGTCTCAGTTCTTCTGCTGGCACTGCCACCAGTGCTCGACCAGATTCCCAACCTGGTGTCTCGATCCCAAGGGTTCGAACGCCTGGAGAGACAGAGAGGAGGTCCCCTGTCCAGTCTTCTTCTCGCGAGGTTTCAGCTTCGAGGAAACCTGGTGCACATCAAGAGGACAGCGCAAGTTCTCGCCAGCCAGCCACGCGTTCGACCCCACCCAGCCCTCGATCGCGATCGCCTCAGCTCAGCTAAGTCGAGCGCTCGTCTTGGCTCATGTGGACCTCTTCGCTGTCCTCGGAACAGTGCTTCGCCAAGGCATAAGCACTCTCCTAGATCCATGTTGCCGTCATCACTGCGGGTTGATGACCACGTGCAGCCCACCCTTCTTGCTGGTTCTGCTGGCAGGACAGGTGGGAGTGCCCTATCCTCCTCACCTGTCCCCTCAACCTCCTGGGTTTTACCAGGAGGCACGAGACAGACAGGAGGAGCTCTGGAGAGTCCTCTCCTCAGAGTTCAGCTACGAAGGCCAACATTCCTGGCTCGGTCCTCAGATCAATTCAGTCGTAAGCCTGAGTAATTCAGGATGAGTCTAAAGGATCTGCTGAGGTTTTTCCTAATGCCAGGAGAGTAGATCAGGAGGACTGCACCCTGGAAGGTTTGAGGGTCCTCTTCCTCAGGATGCGGACACCCCTGAAATACAGAGGACCTTTGCAGACATCATTGCGCTGATTCGTGAGCACAATGATCTTGAGGAAGGGGCCACAGCCACTTCTGTGGATCGTCCTTCATGCCTCAAAACCTTTTGGGGCCCTAAGAAGGAACCAGAAATTTTTGTGGGGCAGCCGTGGTCCTCGCTTGCCGAGGCGGTGCTCAACTGGGTGAATAATCTTGTCTCTGGGCAGGAGAATTCGCTTCAGTCGAACCGTTTGGACAAGCTCCTTCCTCTTCCTCTGCCTCAACAGAGCCGATTGTACACGCCCTCAGAGGGGTTCTTGCTGACCAAGCAGGTTGACCCGGACTGGTTCGTATAGGCCTGGGTCTCTCGCTACAGCACCTTGTT
The DNA here is from genome assembly GCF_040412425.1 of Macrobrachium rosenbergii. Lineage (NCBI taxonomy): Eukaryota > Metazoa > Arthropoda > Malacostraca > Decapoda > Palaemonidae > Macrobrachium > Macrobrachium rosenbergii. The sequence continues at coordinate 16,814,227 of NC_089798.1, forward strand.
TCAGAAGGGGTCTCCCTTTCGCAGCTAGAGGCAGCGAGCTTGGAGGCTACCGCCATGGCGGCCCTCCAGGCAGTCTCCTGGCTGGAGCTGTGGTTGTTCACAGTATCCAAGGTGGCTGCCTCCTCAGGTGCTATTGTCCCTGGAGAGGATTCTGCCTTCAGGAGACTGTGCCAGCCTGGAGGTAGAGCCATCTCCTGCCTTGCCCACCAGATGGCAAACCTTTGGGCAAACCTGGTGCTGAAGAGAAGGGATGCTGTCCTGACTCAGATAGCCAGGTCTGTAGGTCCCAAGTCAGCATTGACCCTAAGGAACAGACCGTTGCTGGGTTCTGCCTCTCTCTTCCTTAAAGAGTTGGTGGATGCTGCGGTGGACAAGCGTCGGGCTGTATACAGCAGCCACCTTGTCCATCAGGCAGTGGCTAAGACCTCAGGGTCTTCGCGTGCCACTGCAGCCTGATCTTTGGGTCAGGCTAGCACTTCCTCGGCCCCTAAAAAGACCCAGGCTTCGAAGGGCATCCGCTGGAACACCCAGCTGCTTTCTTCTGCCGGAAAGGGCACGCAGTTGCACCCCTTTCAGCTCACTTTCCAGTCTGGAAAAGGGGGCAAGGGGAAGAAAAAGACGGGAAACAGTAGGAGCGGCGTTCCCTTCCAGCTGCTGCCATTGGTTTGGGGTTGCTTGTCAAGCTATTGAGCAACATGGCAGCGATACAGAGCCAAGACCTTGGTAATGGATGTCCTTCGGGAGGGGTATCTACTCCCCTTCGAGTCTGGGCTACCCCTCACCAACTCTTTGGTATGTCTCCTTACCTGTGTTCCTGGTTCGCAGAAGGATCTCATACACAGGCAAGAAGTACAAGCCAGGCAGAGCAAGAGTGCTGTTGGAAATTGTGTCGGATCTATCCCCAGGTTTTTACAGTCGTGTCTTTCTCGTAGAAGAAGCCTGGGGGGTGTTGGAGACAGATCATAGACCTCTCTCCCTTGAACCAATTCATTTGCCAGACTTGGTTCACGATGGAAGACGGCACGCTCCGTGCTCACCTCCATCAGGGAGAACGACTTCATGCTTACGGTGGACATGAAGGATGCATATTTCCAAATACCCATCCATCCATCTTCTCACAAGTACCTTCGCTGTATCCTCGTAGAGACAGTGTTCCAGTTCAGGGCACTCTGTTTCAGGCTCTCGACCGCTCCTCAGGTGTTCACCCTGGTGTCAGCTTGGGTCCATTCACATGGGATATGTCTGTTGGGGTATCTTGACGATTGGCTTGTCCTGGCAAGCTCTCACTCACAGTTGCTTCAGGATAGGGTTCAGTTCCTTGAGTTTTGCCACAATCTAGGGATTGTAGTACAGTAAACCCCCCGTATTCTTGGTCTCACAATTCGCAGACTCACCTATTTGCGGATTTCTCTGTGGAACGTATATACAGGCAGTCCCTGGTTAACGGCAGGCTCGGTTAATGGTGATCCGGCTTTACAGCACTTGTCTAACAACGAAAATCGGCAATTTTCAGCGCCGTAATTGCCAATTTCTGCTTATCGGCGCCGATAAATGGGTATTGGCTCCAATACATACCTAACAGAGGCGTCAATTTTCGTTTAGTGGCGATTTTCGGTTATCATCACACCCCCAGAATGGAACTCCCGCCGATAACTGAGGACTGCCTGTACACATTATTCGCGGAAAATTCGCCCATTCATGGTATTTATCACTGAAAAATATTCACTAATTACTGCACAGTAAATCCCCCTTATTCATGTTCTGACGATTCGCGGACTCATGTATTCATGGATTTCTCTTTGGAACATATCTACCCATTATTTGCGGAAAATTCACTCATTCGCGGTATTTTTCACTGAGAAATATTCACTAAATACTGTATTTTCATCTCATTTTCATGACTAAATGCACCTTTTGTGATAAAACTGTTAAAATACTCAGGTAATGCTCGAGTTACAATAATTCACTTTACGATAATTCGATTTTGCAATGGGGTAAGCAATTAATCCCGATACGTTAATATTATTTATAAAATATTTTTAAATTTCACGCGGGCGCAGGCAGCAGCGTAGTAGGCAGTGAGAGAGACCAAATTACAAAAGACAACTTTTCCCCCATCTCTTTATCCCATCTTCTAGTTAAAGAAAGTAAAAGAGAATGATAAAAGTATTGTTAGTAACGTTATACTCTTGCGTAAATGCGTACAGCCATAAACAACCGACCAAGAAACTGTTGTTTTGCTTATAACTGAATTGGATAACAACAGCCGCTTACCTGTATTTCAACCAACGTACGGTAATAAACAATTACCGTAGGTTATGGCACAAATAACGTTAAGTAGAATAGGACTGATATATTTTTACATTATACCATTATTCAGTATGGATAAAAGATCGTCAAGGAAATATACTGCTAAATTTAAGCTGCAAGTTGTAGCTGAAGCTGAGAAAACAATGTTCAAGCTGGTAATGACTATACTGTAAATTATCATGCATCGGCAACATGGATGAAACTCGATCGTAATTAAAATGGGAGAGAAAGTATTTTAATCAAAACTACTGTGCATGAAAGAACACATTACTGTTATTTTTACGCCAATAAACGATAAATACATAAAGCTCGTATTATGATGAAATCAAGTGAAAATAGTGAATGGAATCTTGAATTTTTTTTACACAAAACAAACTCCCCCAAAAAGCCATCGTCAATCGTCATCTATTAACGAAAATAACAGATAAATTAATTTCACAACAAGACGTATTTTAGTTATATTTCGACTTAAAAACCCTTTGTATAGCAAAAAATAACCTTGCCCGTTATAAATAAAGTATCTAGACTCTAGAGATTCATTTACACTAACTAGAAGCAAGAAAAGCGCTCTGAACTGAGTTAAATGCGGCAAAATAAACGTTGCGTAAACATCAAACGAAAACACTGATCACTATGAACGCAATTTTTAATACAAAAGCATTATAAGAATATATATACAATATTATTGGATACAGTTAATTAAGGCATAATATTTTAAAAGATCCATGGAAAAGATGCATATTCGTTATGTTGACGTTTGTATAATATGATATGCGAATACTGTATAGAGTACAGTATAATGTGGGCTAGGCCACTGTGTATGTATACAATACACCATAGTGTAGGCTAAGCTAATTCTTGTTTGTTATTCAATTTCTCTTTGTATTGAGTTATCATAAGTCACTTTGCAGGAACCTCCAGAATTAGCTGATATTAATAATTACTATACCGTGTATGTAAAGATTATTTTTTTATAATGTAGGCTAGGCTACCATATATGTATACAGTACATGGTACTGAATGCCCTCGTGTAGGCTAGGCTATGTTCGAGATACATTTTGGTATTTACATTTTTTTGAACAAACGATGGTTTTTTTTGGGGGGGGGGAACCTAACCCCACCGTAAGTAGGATAACACCTGCATAAGCATTTTTAGTTTGTTTTGTGTATGTTTGAACTCTCAAAATAGGCAGTTCTAAGTGTTTTAGAAGGGTTCTAAGTATTCACTGGTTTTAGCTGGGGGGGGGGGGACGGTTTGTGGTGTGCATCCCTCGCGAATCCAGGGGTTTACTGTATTTTCATATTGTTTTCATGACTAAATGCACTATTTGTAACAAAACTATTCAAATACTCAGGTATAAGCATTTTTAGTTTTTGTTTTTTTGTGTTTGAACTATCAAAATAGCCAGTTGTAAGTGTTTTTAGAGGGGTTTTAAGTATTCGCGGATTTTAGCTATTCACGGGGGGTTGTGGTACGCATCCCCTGCGAATACGGGGAGTTTACTGTACTGTAAATCTCGAGAAGTCCGATCTCACCCCCAAGCAGAGGATAAAGCACCTGGGCATGATGATAGATACGGTAGCAGCATGAGTCTTCGTGGACTCTTGTATCACCAGGTTCAGGAAGGCAGCCCAGCTGTACCTGTCTCAACGGGAGCAGCCAGCTCGGCAATGGCAAGTCGTCATCAGTCACCTTGTAGGGGCTTTTCTATTTGACACAATTGGTGTGGGATGATGGGAACAGATCTGAAGATTATTAAATGAAACCCTGACTTTCCTTAACCTAATTCATTACCTTAATATTACAGTGGCCTGAAGACTTTCAAACAGAACCTTATCCTAATTTTATTTACATTTGCCAGTTTATCAGTTATCATCTTTCAATACTTAACCTAACTTATTTCCTACTTACCACTAAAGTTACCAAAACAATCCTCTTATACTTAACTTAGCCTAACTTAATACTGTCAATAGTCAAAACATTATCAACAAATAATCCAACTCTGGTGTATATCTGATTCAGGTTCCTTATCTTTCTCAGCACTTCATCTCAGAATAATCCAAGATAACCTCAAAAGTCAACACACAATTTTGGGGATCACCACAGAGTTTATGTCAGCTATGACATCCAAGCTGAGGGCAGAAATTACTTTGAAATTTCTTCATGCATTCTTTTTCTACACAAAAGCCCTTCTCTCCTTCCAAACGAGAATCTGAGATCTCGTTCACAATGAAATCAGCCTACAGATATTAAAGCACTTTCTCTAACCCCCATCCCATTTAGGACAGTCACTGTCTTGAGTAACTGACATGAAAACTTCACCAAGGCACTTGAAAATGGTTCAGTCTCACCAACTGTTCGACTTCTTTGGTAGTTGCCAATGTCAATTTCGTCTTCCAGGTAAAGGCTCTTCCAGTTCAGGTGAAGGGAAGCCAATTACTCTGCCCTATCACACTCAAGGCAAACTGCAAATAAAAAAGAAAAAAAAACATGAAAACATATGTCAGACATTCATAACAAAAACCCAAAATAAACATAATAAAAAACATCACAACAACAATCAATTCACACAAATCTTTCATCATACAAACCCAAACTTAGCCTACCACAGGGCATTGGCCCATTCTTCACATTCCAGAAGAATCTGTCAGTTTCTCAGGTACTAAAGGAGGTGGTATGGTCACGGCAGACCACGTTTACATCCTTCTACCTTCTGGACATTGCCCATAAGTCCTTGGACACTTTTTCCTTGGGACCTGTGGTGGCTGCTCAACAAGTTGTGTAGCCTACCTGGCTCCTCTAAGAGGATAGGTAGCATCTTGCCTAAGGTGTACAGTTATGGAAGTTAGAGTGTTTGTATTAGTGACTGGCCTCTCTCCCTCTTCCTTCCTCGCCGTCCTTCATTCTCCTTCTTTGGGCAGGGAGTGGGATTCGAGCCATCACATAGCTGGTAAGTGTCACATGGAGCACCCGTTCTATTTTGTTTCATTAGATTTATAGAAGCAATCCCACCCCTTCCTCGAGGAAGGGGACCTTGACAATAAGACAAACCCAATACCTGTAATTGCCATATTGTCACTGACTCTTAGATTCGTCCTAGCTCGTTTTCGTATGAAGTTACGATTCTCTCACTCATTTGAAAAGGCCCAGAAGTCTGACAATTGATCTTGCAGTTCTTACACTCCGTTCAATATGTCAGGCACAATACTCTCCCTCGCTCTATTGACTAGGAAGAGAAACCCAGAGACTCGCTCAGATTCCTCCCTCCAATAAGTGAGTCTTCCTTATGTAAAAGACCAAGGATTTGCATATTGTGTAGGAACAAATGACAGATTTTAAAAGCAATTTGTATTTCTCCTAACTATACTGTACAAACCTGAGGTCCTTTACAGTTTTATGCCCACCTCATGTCACCCTTCAATCTGATACCTGGGCCAAAAGGCAAATTGGAATGTTTACATCCAGGCAAGTGGGACTCCCGCCTACCAGACGGTAGTTAACTGCCAAACCACCTTGTTCAAAAGTTGTTCCTACACGATATACAAACCATCAGTCCTTTACATTAGGAATTACTTACAGCAAAGCTGGAAACAGACATTAAAACTCTTGAACAAGGTAGTTAGGCAGTAAGTACCATCCAGTTTGCTTTTGTCCGTCATTCCATGCAGATTTGTTTTCGGAGCTCATTGCCTGATTGTCATTAAGCTGTTCTTTCCCGGTGGGATCTATTGTGTGGTTTTGTGTATATATTGTGTGTTTGATATTTAATATACAAACCCATGATTTGATGGCCTTGCAGTAAGGCCATCTTTCCCCAGTTTGTTTCTTGGGGTCGGCGACCAGGGGCGTAAATTTTCGCTCCCCTGTCGTTTGGGCCTCACTCCCTCCACTCCTTGTTCGGGAGCATGACTGTAACCTTTTCTGTCTTTTGTGAGTGTTGCTCTTCGCCGCCTGCTCCGTGGGCGGCTTTGCCAGGAGAATCTTTATCGGGAGAGAGTTGCCGGCCGTCGTCAGAAGGTTATTTGCCTCCGACGGTGCCCTTGATGACTGCCCCTTCATTCCTTCTGGTAGCTTCCCTTCTGGCTATCTCTCCTTCATCCTTTTCGCTCTTTTATCAAGCGAAGATCGGCGGGGGAGGCTGGCAGTCAGATGACCTCTTCTCAGGGGCCTCCTCTCACTTCGTAGGACAATCCCCCTCGAAGCGAGAGGAGTCTCCCTATACTAGTCTTTTTAAACATCTAACTTACCTGGTAGTTATATATATAGCTTAAGTCCCTGACGTCACGGCAGAATTTAAAAAACGCACGGCAATCGCCGATCGGTAGTCAGGTGAACCACCTGTGCGCCCTCTACCCAGGTACCTGGAACCATTCCAACTATTCCACAGGAAGGGAGTAATAGGATAGCGAAATTGGCAATACGGAAAAGAGCTAAGCGCCTCTGCCTCAAGCACCTTCTGTAACAGAATATTGAGCCGCCTTCCTGAGCCGACTTCCAGCTCTTAGTCAGTTCACCCCAGTCCGTCATTACAGCGTTCACAGCCGTCGAGCCTCGGCCGACCTCGTCTCAATCAAATTCAATTTACAACACCGGAGCTGCTACTTTACTTCCCGCTTTAATCCTATCGGAACAGCCATACAACTGTTGTTGCCGATTTGTCGATCAGACTTTAATAAACGCCACCCAAAGGCTTCGTTGTCGATTCCGGTTGATCGCAACGCCTTCTTGGTCCAAATTCACTTACCAACAATGAAAGAAGCTCACGACATGTTCACGTACTTTCTACTTCACTGTTGCAAAGAAGCTTGTGTGCGTTCACATCGTTTTCACCAGAGTTCTTTTCGAGGAAGATCTGTTTGTTTAGGTCGCACAGCCGGCGGAAGGTGAGCCATGACGCGCCACTTCCCTGGTATGACGTCTTCACACCGAGCCAACGCCGTGAGACAGCGGTTATTCATGATGGATGAGCATCATTCGCCATGTATGACTACGGTTAATATGACCGAGCAAACGCTACGTCAATTACGCAAAGAGCAATGCACAGGGTCGCAACAACAATAATGTTGTTACAAAACCCGCAGTACAGTTTATCAACTTTTCAACGTTAATGTCGTTATTGAAATTATTTCAGCACAATTAAGAATGAGCTGAGGATAATTCAGCTTATATACCATGATACCGACCTGCAGGAAAGCGGTTGAGTATATTTTGACAATTAAACGTGTGTGTTGTCCTTCGTTGTGATTTCACAGTCATTTGCCAGTCGCCGGTAAAGTCTCTTAAAGAATGACAAAAGCGTTAATATCGTGTATAGTTGCGATGCAAAAGCTCAGCAGACGAGCAGAAGAACACCAGATACTTCTTTTGCTCAGACACTGCCAATATATTTGTTACCAGTAATATGGGCCAGATATTTATCGTGAAGCTGAAGGTTTGGCTGAGTGCCACTGTTGCTGTATAAGTTTGTTCAAACGATTTGCAGCATAGTCAAAAGTTTATTGTTCTCAAGGCCAATAGTTTGATAGTCGTTTATTAATTCTTCTGTACAAATAATAAAAAGTGTTTGAACCGAGGCCGCCGACACAATCTGCAAAGCTACATAAGTTTGTGAGCAGAAAAAGTTTATTTCGAGGCCAGTTTGTGATACTGTAATGTGCGCTTGTTTATTCGGAGGCAATAGTTTGCGAGAGCTGCGCCGTGTCCGAATACGCTGGTACTGCTTGTAAGGGGGTCGTGTCCGGTCCGGCCTCGAGGCAACAGATTTGTGGGGCATATTGAATGTTTGAGCACGCATACTTGACGTATGTCGTTACTGTCATGCAGTGTGCTTGAGTGCCAGTTGCAGCGCAAGCTTGGGAAGCGAGCGCAATAGTCGAAATTCCGTTAGCATTACCAAAACAAAGCGAATGAGCGCAGCATTTTGTTGCATGGTTAATGAAAGCGAGGAGTGTGTTTCAGAGCTGGACTCAATCACCAGCCAACACGAAGACAAGTCGCCTACTTCCCGTGCTTTTTGTCCCAGTGCCATACGTCTGCATAATGTTTCCATTTTCGGCCGATTTCAGATTTTCAGTCAACCGTCCTGTTCGCAGTTGTCGTCGCCTGGCCGACTCCAGGTCACTTTTTGGTTCAAACTGTTTACTAACAATTGAAAAGGCCTTGCTTTACTCTCACCGGTCATACATGCTCAGGTTAAGCCGTTTATTTCTCGGTTGACTTCGTACTTGGTCCATCCACATAATAAACAAAGAGGCCAGTCGAGTTTCGGTGCCGACTTGCACAAATCCGCTCACTAACACGAGAGCTTCGACAGCATGTCGCCTCTTACTACCTACTTTCAATAATGTCTCTTCATTCAGCTAAGTAAAGAACTTCGATTTGGGATTGGTGTGGTAGGTGCCCATACCAATTCAGGAGTTCTTTCAGGGGAAAGTTGAGTCTCGTTCTTGATACGACAAGCTTCTTGTATTGACGTCCACAGTCGCCCGGTTGTCGGCAACAACGCGTGACAGGGCAACATGGTTCATCATGATGGATGCAGCATCATTTCGCCATGTACGACCATGGTTCATAACACTAGTCTCGCCGAGTCAAATTTCAGAGCTTAAAGAAATACAATGGTGTTGTGGTCACCGTCAATGTTGTTACAAAATTATCAGTCACTGCAGCAATAGCCTATCACCAACAATTTAATGCTTCGTAAAACAGGTCGAGTTCGCTCATACAAATGCACCTCTTTGTCAATTGTTAGCGGTTTGGCTGAGATTGTTAATAAGCGATAATTCAAAAGCTTTGCATAGCCACATCGACAGCAACTGTATAGGGTTATGTTATAAATGACCCGCGGTTGGAGAGATTGTTTGATTTAGTTCGAACGTGTGCTGTCTCTTCGTTTATTGTGCCATTAATTCATGGTGTGTTCCAAAGAACGAATAAAAAGCGTTAATATTTCAGATCAATATGGCAAAGCAGTAAATTATATTTGGATAGTAATTCTTGAAAATACAGATATTTGTGAAAGCTGCCTTTTAAAGTGTTACCTCCGTCCAGTTCATTTCAGTTTTTGTTAATTCGGCGAATATTATTTTATAATGCCATTAAATACTGCTTTCATCACAAAAGTCAGCTTCAACATTCACTCACCAGTAGAAACACTGTCGCCAGAGCGGCGTGCACGGGACACGTGAGAGTGACACTGTTATTATGCTCAGATATCGTTGTTAGTATTGTTGCTTCAGGCGAAATACAGTGATTTTGACGCGTCATCACTGTTGCTGATTTTCAGATAAAGAAAAATCGTTTATTTCACCTTTGAGGCCAACGATTTGTATTTGTTGACGTCACAGCTGGACAGTCAAAAGTTTATTAATTTCGTACAAATAGCGATATGAAAAAGTGCCAAACCAGGCCGTCAGTTTTCGATAGTCAAAAACTTCATTACTCCGTATTAGTGAAAAGTTTATTTCGGACATAGTTTGTGATTGTCGTAGTCAAAACATTTAATAGCTGAGGTAAATAGTAAGATATTGCAACCGAGTTGGTAATTACTTAGGGCAATGTAACCGAAGTAACTATGCGCGTCACGTTATGGTAAAAAGGTTGAATGCTTGTGTTACCGCTTGAGCGTTTATGTTATATGTCATGCAGTGTAGTTTGAGGTTGCCAGTTAAAAGCTGGGAAGAGTGCAATAGCTGAATAGTACTATAGCCACGTGCCATAGATGCAATACGTATTTTTGTATCAGTGGCATTATTTGCAGCGAAACACGAGCGAGAGTGAGTGGGCTCAGGAGACCAACCGTTCTTGAGCCAACATCGAAAGAGCTCATTTGCGTCGCCTCTACTTTCACTCCGCCTTTTGGTTCCAAACAGCTACGTTCAAAGCATGTACGATTTCTCGGTGCCGACTCTTGACCTTGGGCCAAACCAACTTGTGTTCGGGTCGTTACAGTACGTGGTGCCAGATTCCGGAAGCCGACTTGTACCACTTCAATCGTAACTGGCCCCAGCCAACACGGAAAGAGTTTCGTCGAGCATAAGTCGCCTTCTGCTCATTTCCACCCTTTGCGTCCAACATTTTGGTAGCACCGTAATGTTGCCGATTCTCGCCGACTTCAGACTTTGACCAGTCCGTTTGTGTCCGGAAACAGCGTTCAAAGGCTTCGTTACCTCTCGGCTGACTTGTGTCACTTTACCAAACTGTTCTCACAACAATGAAAGAGTTTCACGGCACACGCTCTTCACTTACTTCTCACTTTCAATTAATGTTCTTCACTTGCAGTTAAACTTCGATTTTGTATGTGGCAGCCCATATCACCATTTAGTGAGGTCGGCGAAGGTGAAGACGTTTCATCTTCCCGGCTGTCTTCACAACTGTCATACCTTTTCAACGCCGTGAGACAGTAAATATTGTTCACATGATGGATGTATCATTTGCCATGCAATTATTACCATGACTACAACATCGTTGTCTACGGAGTCAAATTTTTTATTTAAAGAAGAAGAATGGTGCATTGTGGTGTCACCGTCACTGGTCGTTAAAACACATCATCACTGCAGCATAGTTTATCACCAAATCGTTTCCTAGTCGTCATTGAAATCTTCATAAATAAATGCCTTTGGTCGCTCAATAGTGACGAGTGCCGAGTGAGCGCAATGTAGCCGATAATCGCTTATATGTTTTCATGATCAGTAATAGATAGTTGAGCACAGTGTCGACCTGTAGCGAAAGTGTTACACACACTCGATGAATTAGGAATCCGTGTGTTGTCCTTCAGCCAGGACAGTTTCAGCAAACATTTGCTTTCTTCAGCCACCTGTTGCAAAGTCCTTCGTGCGTTAATATTTAGACACATATAAGCAGCATTCATATATTTCGATACCCTTAAAATAAGGTATAGCTTCAGAAAGCCGGTTTCTTTCAGCGTTAATTTTTTCCAAACAACCGGCGAAGACGTTTATACGCTTATTAAATATCGCTTCATTTCGATTAAAACAAACTTCAAACACCAACAGTAAGAGATGTTAGTAGCCGGCAAAGTCCGTGCTTATCGGGACAGCATCCAGCTCATTATTTCTTTGCTTCTCAGACACACTGCCATATTTGAACGGGGATGAAGTAGCTTGCGATTTTTGACGGCTCGTTGATTTCGTATAAAAGAAAATCAGCCTTGAAGATAGTCGTTTATTGTTCTTCTCAGCAATATCGTTTATTAATGAGTTAAATATTGTTGAGTTGAGGAAAAAAGTTTTAAAACTGAGTGTCAACAGTTTTTCGGAGCCGTACTTGACAATCGTAAAGTTACTACAGAGAAAAGTTTATCTTCGGAGGCTATAGTTTGTGATACAACAAAAAGTTTGTTTAATACTGTGGTAGTTAAGATAGTTGCACGATATGTTATAATTGCTTGTAAGTACCGGAATAGGTACCAGGCAATACGCTTAGTGGTAGGGCATAGTTGAATGGCTTAGCATCATGATTGTACAAAGCGTACATGTTATGTAGTGGTTTGAGGCAAGTTGTTGAAGTGAGTGTTTGGGAAGGAGTGCACAGTCGAAATTGTCAGCACAATAAAACAGATGCACATGCAGATTTTGCAACAGCGAAATTTGAGCGGGTATTTATGTTTGTATGAGCCACGAGCAGAAAGCTCAGAAGGCCGACTTCAATCAAATTCAATTTGTTAACACGGAAAGAGTTTCACGGTATGGTCGCCTCTGCTTACTTCCCGCTTTTGGTCCTTCAGTCGGCCAGCTGCCGCACCAGCAGCGTCACTCGGCTGACCGTGACTTCAGCCAATCCTTCAGCCGAAACAAGCCGTTGTTACCCGTAGCCGCGATTTCGGCTGACCGTGATTTAACCAAATCCACCATTGGCCCACGCTTCACGGAACGCCTACTACTTCAGCATCTCAAAACATTACATAACCAGGTTGTTACCGAGCTTCAGAGCCAGTTCAATTTTTCTGTAACGTTCGCAAGAAGCAAAAATAAAATGATTCTCTCGCTGACTTGCATGCACAAACTGGCTCAGCCATCACGGTTAGTTTCACGAGCATAGTCGCCTCTGCTTTCGCTTCCTACCACCTTCGCCTGTTTGGGTACATAGATAGTGTGGCAGCCCATGTCACTGGGTTCAGAGTCTCTTTCGGCGCTGACCAGGCCGGCGAGCGCAGCATGCTCATCTCGGTAGCCGATTTCACAGCTGACGGTCATACTTCGCCAACAGAGATTAGTGGCAACATGAACATTCATGATGGATGCATATCATTCTTTCATAAAAAGACTGGTTACCATGACCATAACATCGCCAGGTTGTCTGCCGAGTTTCAAATTTTGTATTTAAAGAAAGAAGAATGGTGCATTGTGTCACCGTAAACACTATCACTGCAGGTTTATCACTTTTTCAACCGCAAATTTCTGTCGCCAAAAAATACTGAAATTTTCTCAGCAATAAATGCCACTGGCTCAAGAAAGAATGGAGTTGAGGATGCACGTAGCTGATACCCGCTTGCAGGCTTATCACGTATTAGAGTAGTTATGTTATGCCCGACTAAAGAAAGCGGCCGAATAATATTTTTGATTTAGTTCAGGGAACGTAAAGAACTGCTTGTGACAGCCACTCCACGGTAAAAACCCCAGTTAAAAGGTTAATATTTAGATCAATATAAGGCAGTAAATATATATTTATTATAATTCTGAAAATAAGATATTGTGAATGTTTTGTTGTTTTTTCCATAGTGTCAAATTTAAGTTCATTTGTTGCTGACCGGTGAAGACATATTTATATGCTTGATAAACATTGTTTATTTCACAAAAATAGCTTCAAAATTGTACCAGTAGAAAAATATTCGTTAGTAATGATATAGCAGATAGTGCTTATCGGGACACGGGAGAAATTGCGATAGTTTTTTGCTCAGGACAAGACTGCCGTTATATTTAAAATGTCGGAAGTGTTATGAGTTTTTTGCGATTTTTTGACGCGGTTTTGAAAGCTTTGTTGAAGTGTCATTTTCAGCCAGATTTCATAAAGAAAAAAATGTTTATTTCGTGTCTCGAGGCCAACGATTTCAGATAGCCAAAAGTTTCATTGGTCTCGTTAAATAGTTTATCAAAAGTCATTATCGTTTCGTCGATAGCAGTGTTCTTTCTTTTTAAATTTCGGAGTTAAATGTTTTCTGATAGTCGTTCTCGATTAATTCGTGACACATAGTTTCAGAGTAGTAGTTTCATTTCGAGGCGTCAGATACGTGTCGTGTTTGCTTACCCGGAGGGTAAATAGTTTCAGAAAACTGAATATGTTGTACTGCTAGGCAACGCGGGAACCGAATCATCCTTGAGGCAATATGGTAGGCATATTACAGTATTCAGGTCATTACGTTTAAAGTTAAAAGTCATGCAGGTTGTTGAAGCAAGCTGGGAAGTATAATAGCCAGTTTTGTGCCATTCAATAAAAATTGACGGATTACAGATTTGTAACAGCCGAAATTTGATGCGGCGCTTTATTTCGCGTAGTTAATGAGTGGCGTATTTTCGATAGGCGAAGACTTCAATCAAAGTCCAATTTCATTGTTCACGGAAAGAGTTTCCACGAAAGCATGTCGCCTCTTCACTCGCTTTGATCCTTCTGTGTCCGTCACATGTCTGTCGTCGATTCTCGGTTACTTTATTTTAGCCAAATTCAAATTTAAACCAGTGTCAGTAAATCAAAGAATGTTAGCCGATTTCTGAAGCCGACTTGTGTCACGACCAGTCTGTTTGTTGGTCAATGAAAATTTCACGAGCGTCGCCTATCAAACTGGCACATAACCAGAGCCAGCGATTCCGGCTGACTTTACCTAAACCGGGAAATACAGCGTCTGAAAGCAGCTGTTTATTCGCCAAATTACTTGTTAACACGGAAATAGTTTCACGTTATGTCGCCTTCATTTTACTTCACTAATTAATAAACTTCTTCTGTTTAAGTAAAGAACTTGATTTTGGTATTCATATCACCAATTAGAAAGTCCTTTCGAGGTTATCTGTTTAAAGTTTAGGTTCCATCGGCGAAGGTGAAGCCATCTTCCCCGGTAGCTGACGTTCTCACAACGCCGACAAGTCATACCAACGCCGTGAGACAGTGGTAATGCGAATTATCATGATGGATGCAGCGAGTCATTTTTCATGCATGATTCATGGTTAATATGACCAGCGAATATCATTATGTTGAAAAACTGCCGAGTCAAAGCAGAGTTGAAGAAGAAGCAATGGCGTATTGTGGTCACCAACAATACGTTGCCAGCAAAAATCTGTTATCATCACTGCAGTACAGTTTATCAATTTTCAACCGCAATTTCTAATGCTCGTAAAAATATTGAAATTACCATATCGGGGGTCGCCTTGTCATCAAGCAGTGAATGGAGGATGTTATGGCCGATACCCGCTTTATATGTTTCATTATCACAGTAATTGTATGAGCGATGGAAAAATTAATTTAGTTTTGCACCGGCGAAGATTAGTTTGTATCGCTTATTGTCGTCAGTTTATTTGATTGTAATAACCAATATTCACCACGCAGTGGTAACACTGCCATATAATGATAAAAGCTCAAAGCATCGGACATCGGAGCATAGCTTCTTTGCTCAGACACCGTTATATTGCTCGCATTTATGTATTTAAGCTGCGATGGATCTGCTTCGAAAGGTTTGCGAGTCATCACCTTCTTCGCATAAAGAAAACCAGCCACCAAATTTTTGATACAACATTGTAAGATATCGTGCCTGGTCATCAAGGTTAAAATAGTTTCAGATAGTCAAAAGTTTGACTTTCTCAAACAGTTTGTCGACAAGTAGTGTTTCAGTGAACTGAGCAACAGTTCTTCGATAGTCAAAACTTCGATTACCCGTAAAGTTGCTTCAGAGTAAAGAAAAAGTTTATTTCGAGGCTACAGGATACTGTGTCGTAAGCTTGTTTGTCATTCGAGGGCAAGATAGCCAAAACCGAACATGTTGGCAATTAGCTTGTGGCAAACGTGAACCCGAAAGGTCACGCGCAGGTAGGCATGTTGAAGGTCAGCTTAGCACGCACAATACTTCGATTGTGCAGCGTTTGTTACGTCACGTAGCAGTGGTTTGAGGCCAGTTGCCGAAGCAGCGTTTCGGGGGCGGCAATAGCCGGTGCTCTGTTAGCATTAATAAAAATTACAGACGAACATGTAAGAGCTAACAGCCGAAATTGAGCGTGGCAGTTTGTTTGCAGGAAACACGAGCGAGAGGTTTTCAGGGATAGCCGAAGACTTTTAATCAGTTCATTTACATTACGAGTTTCGATTTAGCATAAGTTCGCTTCTGCTTACTTCCTTCGCTTTTTGCTTGTAAAACCGGTTGCCATATGCCCGCCGTTGCCGGCCTTCTCGGTTGATTTCGTGATTTTTAGTCATCTGTTCGGAACAGTTACATAAATTGTGCAGCTGTTGTCATTTCCCTGATCACGCTTTAATCAAACTAATTTGAGCCAACACGGAAAGAGCCTATTTATTATAAGTCGCCTTCTTACTTACTTCCGCTTGGCTTAAACTGAATACATAGCTGTTCGTGGCATATTCGGCTTCGCATTTTAACCAAACAATCGGGAAACACGTTAGCGTTCAGTAGCCGCCTATTTTCGGCCGACTTGTAAAGTCACTTACCAAAATCCACTTATTAACATCGGAAAGAACAAAGCTGCCTCATTTCTCAATACATCACCTTCAGCTAAGAACTCACAGAGGTGGTGTCCATGTCACTACTCAGGAGTCTCTGGCTTATCTCATGTGTTTGTGGGTCTCCGTAATGGCTGGCATGCACATCTTCCGAAACTTTATTACGACGTTGCGAATGCCAACGCCACCATTACGGATGTATATTTTCATGTACGATTCAGCATTATGACCATATCAAATTTTTATTGAAGAGCATCGGTATTGTGGTTACCAACAATAATGCTATAAAATTGTTATTTGCGCAGTTGTTTATCACCTTTCAAATCGCAATGTCAGCCATTATTGAAATTATTCAGCACAATGTCATTGGTTGCTAGCGAATGGAAGCTGAGGATGTTAATGTAGCGATAATTCAGCTTATGCTCATGACACGAATAGAGAAGTTATAAGAAATCGGGACCTGTATGAAAGTGGCTGAGAGATTAATACTGATTTAATTAGAACGCAGTGTCTCAGCTTGTGACAGTTCAGCAAGCTTGTTGTAGTCAGATTACCATAACTTAAAGAATGAATAAAATGTTAATATTTGCATCAATATATAATAGTAATTATATATTTGATATAATTCCGAAAATGTTAGTATATTTGTGAGTTTAAAGTGTTAATCTTCATAGTCAGTAACCAGTTTATTTAATGAAACTATGAAGATATATCGCTTATTAAATAATGTTTACTTGACAGTCAGTTTTCAAATATTTCACAGTAGAAAAATATTCAAGCAGTAATGTACGTGATAAAGTTTCACATGATCATCGTGGAACAACAAGATACTTCTTTTCAGAGCTATACCGTTGGGTTATACTTCAAAATGTCAGGTAGAAATATGCATTTAGTTTTGTGATTTTTATCGCCAGCGTTTGTTGAAAGTTGTCGTTAGCTGATTTCGCATAAAAGAAACCAAAGTCATTTGTCTGAAGCCAAACGATTTCCGCAAGATGCCAGTCAAAAGCTGGCTGTTGGCCGTTTGTAGATAGTCAAAAAGTTTATTAATTTTCTCGAGGCTAAATAGTTTGTCGACATGAAAAAGCTCTTTTAAACTCGATAAATAGCCGATAGTCGCGTCCGATTAATCCGCAAAGCTGCCAAGTTTGCAGCAGCGGAAAGTCGCTTCTGGAGGCCATAGTCAGGATACGTAGTCAAAAAGCTGTTTGTCATTCGAGGGCAAATAGTTTGCAAAGATAAAGCCAAAACCGAATATGTTGGCAACAGCTAGGCAACAGAACTGAACTTTCCGAGGCACGATAGTTTATGGTAATAGCCGAATGTTTCGTTAACGCAGCGGCTTGAAAGAAGATGTCATAGCAGGGTTTGAGGCCACATAGTGTGCTTGTTGGAATGTTAGCATTAATAAATAGTAGATGCACATGTAGGCTTTAAAAACACGAGCTTGAGTGCAAAGATTTGTATGAAACACGAGTGAGGGAGGGGGTTTTCAGGGGATAGCCGAAGACTTGGCCAGTCTGGCTCAACAATGGAAAGATCTTCATGAAGCACGCCTGTTTCTTTACTTCAAACCGGGTCACATAGCCAAAATGCTCTCGGCTGACTTCTCTGTGACTTTTAGTCAGTTCAAACTGCTAGCAACCAGCAGTTGAGCCACGAGCTTCGGAAAGCCGATCATTTCTGACCAAACCAATACACGGAAAGAGCTTCACGAGCATGTTCTCAGCTTGTCTCACCTGAGTCACATGTTCAGAAAAGGCTGATTCTCGGCTGATTTCAGACTTATCTCATCCGGGAATATACCAGCAGCAGTTGTCGATTTCTCGGTTGACTTCATCACTTTAATAAATTCATGAAAGAGTCGCTTCTACTGTTATCGTCTCTTCTCATTTCAGCTTATAAAGAACTTGATTGGGATTGGTGTGGCATGGTCTGCGGAGTCCCTTGAGGTGGGGTTCAGAGGATTCCCGAGATTGAAATTGATATAATACACACCCACACCAACTCAAACTCGCTCCTTTACTTCTTAAAACAAGAGATATGACACTGAGCAGGAAGGCAAAGTAAGAGGCGACTCTATGCCCAGAGCCTTCCATTGTTGGGGTAAATTGGATTTGCTAAAGTGACAGCGCGTTGCTGGTGAACGCAACAAGCCTTTTGGACGCTGTAACTGACCCGACACAAGAGGATTGGATTTGGTTAAAGTCACAGAAGTCAGCCAGAATCGGCAAATAAGCCTTTGGACGCTGCTGTAACTGACCCGGACACAAGAGGATTAAAGCAGGAAGTAAAGTAAGAGGCGACTTATGCTCGTAGAGTTCTTCCATTGTTGGGTAAATTGATTTGCCAGTGACAAGTCAGCCAGAATCGCAAAAGCCTTTGACGCTGTAACTGACCCGACACAGAGATTGGATTTGCTAAAGTCACAGAAGTCAGCCAGAATCGCAATGCTCTTGGACGCTGTAACTGACCCGACACAAGAGGATTAAAAGCAGGAAGTAAAGTAAGAGGCGACTTTATGCTCATAGAGATCTTTCCATTGTATTAGTAAATTGATTTAAGTTAAAGTCTTCAGCTATCCCTGAAAACCCCTCCCTTCCTCACCAATAACCATACAAATAAAAAAATACCACACTCAAATTTCAGCTGTTACAAAATCTACATGTATCTATAATTTTATTAATGCTATCAAATTTCAACTATTGCACTCACTTCCCAAACACTGCTTCAACAACTAGCCTCAAACCACCACTGCATGGCCGCTAACACTAAACATACAATCAATATTGCAATGCACAAACATTCCAATCCATGCCTACCATAAACGTATTGCCTGCTGTTAGTTCAGATGTTCCACGATTGCCCACAAAACTAATTACCAACATATTCAGTTTTAGCTATCTGCAAACTATTTACCCTCCAGATATTAAACAAACTTTTTGACTACAGTATCCACAAACTATATAGCCTCCAGAAATAAACTTTTTCACTACTCACAAACTATGTAGCTTTCACAGATTAATCAAGTTTTGACTATCAGGAAAACTATTTAGCCTCCAGCTAAAACTTTTCACTATCGGCAAACTATTTAGCCTCGAGAAATTAATAAACTTTTGACTATCTACAAACTATTTAAGCCTTGAGAGATTAACAAACTTTGGCTATCTGCAAATCGTTTAGCCTCAAAGACCTGAAATAACAGTTTTTTCTTTTATACGAAACTAATAACAATTGGCACTTCAACAAACCTTCGCCACGTCAAAATCCGCAAAAACTTCATCCCCGTATTTCTTTCACTCCGAGCAGCAAATATAACTCCAACAGTGTATCCTGAAACAAAAGAAATATCTTAATTGTTCTCTTCTCCACGTGTCCATTAAAGCAGGCTTTTGCCATCGCAACACATCATTACTTCTTGAATATTTTTTCCTACTGAATTGGGTAATATTTGAAGCTTATTTTAATCAAATAGAAACAGTATTTAATAAGCATTATAAAAATATCTTCACCAGTTAACAAACTTAAATGAACTAAGTTTACTGACTATGGAAAAATTAACACTTTAGAGAAACAGCTTCCTGAAATATACCTTATTTTCAAGAATTATATCAAATATATAATTTACTGCTGCCATATTGGTCTAACATAATCCTTTTTATTCATTCTTTAAGGACTCTTACCATGGGTGAAATCTGGACTTGTTAAAATATTTCATGGGGAAACTGTCCACAAGCAGAGGACAACACACGTTCCTAATTCATCAAAAAATATTAATCCTCTCAACCACTTTCATACAGGTCAATTTTCTTATAACCTACTTAATTCTGTGTCATGAAACATATAAAGCAGATTATCAGCTACATTAGCATCCTCAACTCCATTCACTTCTTAATTGATAAAGGCATTTATTACAGAAATAATTTCAATATTTTTACGAAACGACCAGAATTTACGGGTTGAAAGTTACAAACTATCACTGCAGTGATGATGTAGATTTTGTAACAGCATATTTCATTAAGGCACCACAATGCACCATTCTTCTTCTTTAAATACAAAATTTGACTCCAGCTGAGACTTTAACCCAGATGTTATGGTCATAATTAGCCATGAACGTATGATGAAGACGATATATACATCCATCATGAATGAACTGATGTTGCCACTGTCTCGACCGCTGGAGGACATGACCGTCGAGACAGTAGGGATGTCAATACCAGGGAAGATGAAGCATGCCAAAACTTCACCTTCGCCCGGTACTGTCACGGAACCCTAAACTGCGGAGATAAGCCCTCAGAAAGGGACTCCTGGAGATTGAAATTGATATGGGCCACACCCACACACCAATCCCAAAATCAAGTTCTTTACTTAAACAAGTGAGAGGACATTAATTTGAAAGTAGGGAAGGAAGTAAGAGGCAACTTATGCTCGTAGAGCTCTTTTCCATTGTTAGTAAATTGGATTTGGTTAAAGTGACAATAAGTCAGCCAGAATCGCAACAAGCTTGGACGCTGTAACTGACCCGACACAAGATATTTGATTTGGTTAAAGTCACAGAAGTCAGCCAGAATCGCAACAAGCCTTGGACGCTGTAACTGACCCGGACACAAGAGGATTAAAGCAGGAAGTAAAGTAAGAGGCGACTTATGCTCGTAGAGCTCTTTCCACGTTAGTAAATTGATTTGGTTGTGCGACACAAGTCAGCCAGGAATCGCAAATGCCTTGGACGCTGTAACTGACCCGGACACAAGAGAGGATTGATTTGGCTAAAGTCACAGAAGTCAGCCAGGAATCGGCAACAAGCCTTTGGATCGCTGTAACTGACCCGACACAAGAGGATTAAAAAGCAGGAAGTAAAGTAAGAGGCGATTTATGCTCGTAGAGCTTTTCCATTGTTAGTAACTGATTTGCTAAAGTCTTCAGCTATCCTGAAACCCCCTCCTTCCTCACTCATTAACCATACAAATAAAAATACACCAAATTTCAGTTGTTACAAAATCTACATGTGCATCTATAATTTATTAATGCTAAACAAATTTCAACTATTGCACTCACTTCCCAAACACTGCTTCAACAATCAGCCTCAAACCACCACTGCATGGCCGCTAACACTAAACATACAATCAAATATTGTACACAACATTCCAACTATGCCTACCATAAAACGTATTGCCCTGCTGTTAGTTCAGCTCCAATGATTGCCTTGGCCAAAAAAACTAATTACCAACATATTCAGTTTTAGCTATCTGCAAACCATTACCCTCCAGATATTAAACAAACTTTTTGACTACAGTATCCACAAACTATATAGCCCAGAAATAAACTTTTTCACTAATTACAAACTATGTAGCTTTCTACAGATTAAATCAAGTTTTGACTATCAGAAAACTATTTAGCCTCGAGTCTTAAAAACTTTTTCAATTATCGGCAAACTATTTAGCCTCGAGAAATTAATAAACTTTTTGACTATCTACAAACCATTTTTAGCCTTGGAGAGATTAACACAAACTTTTGCTATCTGCAAATCGCCACCAAAGACCTGAAATAAACAGTTTTTTCTTTTATACGAGAAATCAATAACAATTGGCACTTCACAAACCTTCAAGCCACGTCAAAAATCCGCAAAACTTCATCCCCGTATTTCTTTCATCTGAGCAGCAAATATAACCCAACAGTGTATCCTGAAACAAAAGAAATATCTTTAATTTGTTCTCTCCACGTGTCCATTAAAGCAGGCTTTTGCCATCGCAACACATCATTACTCTTCGAATATTTTTCCTACTGAATTGGGTGAATATTTGAAGTTTATTTTAATCAAATAGAAACAGTATTTAATAAGCATTATAAAATATCTTCACCAGTTAACAAACTTAAATGAACTGTTTACTTGACCATGGAAAATTAACACCCTTAGAAACAGCTTCCTGAAATATACCTATTTTCTCAAGAATTATATCAAATATATAATTTACTGCTGCCATATTGGTCTAAATATTAACCTTTATTCATTCTTTAAGGACTTTTACCATGGGTGAAATTCGACTGAAAGCAAAATATTTGCTGGGGAAACTGTCCACAAGCAGAGGACAACACACGTTCCTAATTCATCAAAATATTAACTTCTCAACCACTTCATACAGGTCAATTTTTCTTATAACTCATATACTCTAATTCTGTGTCATGAAACATATAAAGCAGATTATCACAGCATTAGCATCCTCAACTCCATTCACTTCTTAATTGATAAAGGCATTTATTATGAAATGAATTTCAATATTTTACGAAACGACTACAGAATTTACGGGTTGAAAGTTGATAAAACTAATACTGCAGTGATGATGCAGATTTTGTACGCATTATTGCTGGTGACCACAATGCACCATTCTCTCCCGATTTAAATACAAAATTTGACTCAGCCGAGACTTTAACCTGTGATGTTATGGTCATAATTAGCCATGAATCGTACATGAAGAATGATATACATCCATCATGAATGAATCCATGTTGCCACTCGTCTCACCTGCTGAGGACATGACCGCCGAGACAGTAGGGGACGTCAATACCAGGGAAGATGAAGCATGCCAAAACTTCACTCGTCTCGGCAATTTCGTCACGAACCCTAAACTGCGAGATAAGCCCTCAGAAAGGGATTCCTGAGATTGAAATTGACATGGGCTGCCACACCCACACCAATCCCAAAATCAAGTTCTTTAATAAACAAGTGAGAGGACATTAATTTGAAAGTAGAAGCAAAGTAAGAGGCGACTTATGCTCGTAGAGCTTCTTTTTCCATTGTTAGTAAATTGATTTGGTTAAAGTACACAAGTCGTTTGGTAATCGGCAACAAGCCTTTGGACGCTGTAAATCGGACCCGACACAAGAGTGATGCCTGATTTGGTTAAAGTCACAGAAGTCGCCAGGAATCGGCAACAAGCCTTGGACGCCGCTGTAACTGACCCGGACACAAGAGGATTAAAGCAGGAAGTAAAGTAAGAGGCGACTTATGCTCGTAGAGCCTTCATTGTTAAAATTGATTTATTAAAGTGACACAAGTCAGCCAGGAATCATAACAAGCCTTTGGACACTGTAACTGACCTGGACACAAGAGGATTGGATTTGGCTAAAGTCACAGAAGTCAGCCAGGAATCGGCAACAAGCCTTGGACGCTGTAACTGACTCCGGTCAATAAGAGGATTAAAAGCAGGAAGTAAAGTAAGAGGCGTAATTTATGCTCGTGAGAGCTCTTTTCCATTGTTAGTAAATTGATTTACAAAGTCTTCAGCTATCCCTGAAAACCCTCCTTCCTCACCATTAACCATACAAATAAAAATACCACACTCAAATTTCAGCTGTTACAAAATCTACATGTGCATCTATAATTTTATTAATGCTAACAAATTTCAACTATTGCACTCACTCCCAAACACTGCTTCAACAACTAGCCCTCAAACCACCACTGCATGGCCGCAATACTCAAACATACAATCAAATATTGCACGTGCACAAACATTCCAACTATTTCACTATAAACGTATTGCCCAAGGTTAGTTCAGTTCCAATGATTGCCCACAAAAACTACTACTAACATATTCAGTTTAATATCTGCAAACTATTTACCCTCCAGATATTAAACAAACTTTTGACTACAGTATCCACAAACTATATATAGCCTCCAGAAATAAACTTTTCACTACTCACAACCATGTAGCTTTCTACAGATTAATCAAGTTTTGACTATCAGAAAACTATTTAGCCTCCAGAGTTTAAAAAAACTTTTTCACTATCGCAAACTATTTAGCCTGAGAAATTAATAAACTTTTGACTATCTACAAACTATTTAGCCTTTGAGAGATTAATAAACTTTTTGGCTATCTGCAAATCGTTTAGCCTCAAAGACCTGAAATAAACAGTTTTTTCTTTTATACGAAATCAATAACAATTGGCACTTCAACAAACCCTTCAAGCCACGTCAAAAATCCGCAAAACTTCATCCCCGTATTTCTTTCACCTACAGCAAATATAACCCAACAGTGTATCCTGAAACAAAAAGAAATATCCTAATTTGTTCTCTCTCCACGTGTCCATTAAAGCAGGCTTTGCCATCGCAACACATCATTACCTTCATCATTTTGCCCACTGAATTGGGTGAATATTTGAAGCTTATTTTAATCAAATAGAAACAGTATTTAATAAGCATTATGTAATATCTTCACCAGTTAACAAAACTTCTAAATGAACTAAGTTTATCATCTATGAAAAATTAACACTTTAGAGAAACAGCTTCCGAAATATACCTTTTATTTTCAAGAATTATATCAAATATATAATTACTGTTGCCATATTGGTCTAAATATTAACCTTTTTATTCATTCTTAAGGACTTTACCATGGGTGAAATCTGACTGAAAGCAAAATATTTGCTGGGGAAACTGTCCAATAAGCAGAGGACAACACACGTTCCTAATTCATCAAAATATTAATCCTCTCTTCAACCACTTTCATACAGGTCAATTTTTCTATAACCTACTCTCTAATTCTGTGTCATGAAACATATAAAGCAGATTATCAGTTACATTAGCATCCTCAACTCCATTCACTTCTTAATTGATAAAGCATTTATTATGAAATAATTTCAATATTTTTACGAAACGACTAGAATTTACGGTTGAAAGTTGATAAACTAATACTGCAGTGATGATGTAGATTTTGTAACAGCATTATTGTTGGTGACCACAATGCACCATTCTTCTTTAAATACAAAATTTGACTCAGCCGAGACTTTAACCTGTGATGTTATGGTCATAATTAGCTATGAATCGTACATGAAGAATGATATACATCCATCATGAATGGAACCGATGTTGCCACTGTCTCACCTGCTGAGGACATGACCGTCGAGACAGTAGGGGGACGTCAATACCAGGAAGATGAAGCATGCCAAAACTTCACCTTCGCCGGGTACTGTCACGAACCCTAAACCGCGAGATAAGCCCTCAGAAAGGGGACTCCTGAGATTGAAATTGGATATGGGCCACACCCACACCAATCCCAAAATCAAGTTCTTTACTTAAACAAGTGAGAGGACATTAATTTGAAAGTAGGAAGTAAAGTAAGAGGCGACTTATTTCGTAGAGCTCTTTCCATTGTTAGTAAATTGATTTGGTTAAAGTGACACAAGTCAGCTGGTGAATCGGCAACAAGCCTTTGGACGCCGTAACTGACCCGACACAAGAGGATTGGATTTGGTTAAAGTCACAGAAGTCAGCCAGAATCGGCAACAAGCCTTTGATCGCTCGTAACTGACCCGACACAAGAGGATTATACAGAAGTAAAGTAAGAGGCTTACTTATGCTCAGAGAGCTCTTTCCATTGTTAAAAATTGATTTGGTTAAAGTGACACAAGTCAGCCAGAATCGGCAACAAGCCTTTGGACGCTGTAACTGACCCGACACAAGAGGAGCTCGAATGGCTAAAAGTCACAGAAGTCAGCCAGAATCGGCAACAAGCCTTTGGACGCTGTAACTGACCCGACACAAGAGGATTAAAAAGCAGGAAGTAAAGTAAGAGGCTAATTTATGCTCAGAGAGCTCTTTCCATTGTTAGTAAATTGATTTAAGTTAAAGTTCCTAGCTATCCCGAAAACCCCTCCTTCCTCTCACTCATTAACCATACAACAAAAATACCACACCCAAATTTCAGCTGTTACAAAATCTACATGTGCATCTATAATTTATTAATGCTAACAAATTTCAACTATTGCACCTACTTCCCAAAAGCACTACCAACAACTAGCTCAAACCACTCACTGCATGGTCGCTAACACTAAACATACAATCAAATATTGTACGTGCACAAACATTCCAACTATGCCTACTATAAACGTAGATTGCCTCGAGGTTACTTCAGTTCCACGATTGCCCACAAAAACTAATTACCAACATATTCAGTTTTAGCTATCTGCAACCATTTACCCTCCAGATATTAAACAAACTTTTGACTACAGTATCCACAAACTATATAGCCTCCAGAAATAAACTTTTCACTACTCACAAACTATGTAGTTTTCACAGATTAATCAAGTTTAATTATCAGAAAACTATTTATTCTCGAGTTTAAAAAAAAACTTTTCACTATCAGCAAACTATTTAGCCTCGAGAAATTAATAAACTTTTTGACTATCTACAAACTATTTAGCCTTGAGAGATTACAAACTTTTTTATTATTCAAATTGTTTAGCCTCAAAGACCTGAAATAAACAGTTTTTTCTTTTATACGAAATCAATAATTGGCACTTCAACAAACCTTCAAGCCACGCTAAAACTGCAAAAACTCATCCCCGCATTTCTTTCACCTGAGCAGCAAATATAACTCAACAGTGTATATCCTGAAACAAAAGAAATATCTTAATTTGTTCTCTCTCCACGTGTCCATTAAAGCAGGCTTTTGCCATCGCAACACATCATTACTCTCTTTGAATATTTTTCCTACTGAATTGGGTGAATATTTAAAGTTACTTAATCAAATAAACAGTATTTAATAAGCATTATAAAAATACTTACCAGTTAACAAAACTTAAATGAACTGTTTACTGGACTATGGAAAAATTAACACTTTATGAAAACAGCTTCCCCTGAAATATACCTTATTTTCAAGAATTATATCAAATATATAATTTACTGCTGCCATATTGGTCTAAATATTAACCTTTTTATTCATTCTTTAAGGACTTTACCATGGCAGAAATCTGACTGAAAGCAAATATTTGCTGGGAAACTGTCCACAAGCAGAGGACAACACATCGCCCTAATTCATCAAAATATTAATCCTCTCAACCACTTTCATACAGGTCAATTTTCTTATAACCTACTCTAATTCTGTGTCATGAAACATAAAGCAGATTATCAGCTACATTACATCCTCAACTTCATTCACTTCTTGACTGATAAAGGCATTTATTATGAAATGAATTTCAATATTTTACGAAACTACTAGAATTTACGCCGTTGAAAGTTGATAACCAATACTGCAGTGATGATGTAGATTTTGTAACAGCATTATTGTTGGTGACCACAATGCACCATTCTTCTTCTTTAAATACAAAATTTGACTCAGCCGAGACTTTAACCTGTGATGTTATGGTCATAATTAGCCATGAATCGCATGAAGAATGATATATACATCCATCATGAATGAACCATGTTGCCACTGTCTCACCGCTGAGGACAAGGACCACGACAGTAGGGGACGCCAATACCAGGAAGATGAAGCATGCCAAAACTTCACTCTTCGCCTG
Organism: Macrobrachium rosenbergii; assembly: GCF_040412425.1. Classification (NCBI taxonomy): domain Eukaryota; kingdom Metazoa; phylum Arthropoda; class Malacostraca; order Decapoda; family Palaemonidae; genus Macrobrachium; species Macrobrachium rosenbergii. The sequence continues at coordinate 16,841,507 of NC_089798.1, forward strand.
GTACTGTCACGGAACCCTAAACTGCGGAGATAAGCCCTCAGAAAGGGACTCTGAGATTGAAATTGATATGGGCTGCCACACCCACACCAATCCCAAAATCAAGTTCTTATCAAAACAAGTGAGAGAGGACATTAATTTGAAAGTAGGAAGTAAAGTAAGAGTACTTATGCTCAGAGAGCTCTTTCCATTGTTAGTAAATTGATTTAAGTTAAAGTGACACAAGTCAGCCAGAATCGGCAACAAGCCTTTGACGCTGTAATCCGACCCGACACAAGAGGATTGGATTTGGTTAAAGTCACAGAAGTCAGCCAGAATCGGCAACAAGCCTTGGACGCTGTAACTGACCCGACACAAGAGGATTAAAGCAGGAAGTAAAGTAAGAGTAATTTATGCTCGTAGAGCTCTTCCACAGTTAGTAAATTGATTTGCTAAAAGGACACAAGTCAGCCAGAATCGGCAACAAGCCTTGGACACTGTAACTGACCCGACACAAGAGGATTGGATTTGGCTAAAGTCACAGAAGTCAGCCAGGAATCGGCAACAAGCCTTTGGACGCTGTAACTGACCCGGACACAAGAGGATTAAAAAGCAGGAAGTAAAGTAAGAGGCGACTTATGCTCGTAGAGCTCTTTCCATTGTTAGTAAATTGGATTTGGTTAAAGTCTTCAGCTATCCCTGAAAACCCCCTCCCTTCCTCACTCATTAACCATACAAATAAAAATATCATCAAATTTCACTGTTACAAATCTACATGTGCATCTATAATTTTATTAATGCTAACAAATTTCAACTATTGCACTCACTTCAAACACTGCTTCAACAACTAGCCTCAAACCACTCACTGCATGGGCCGCTTAACACTAAACATACAATCAAATATTGTACGTGCACAAACATTCCAACTATGCCTACTACAAACGTATATTGCCTCAAGGTTACTTCAGTTCCACGATTGCCCACAAAAACTAATTACCAACATATCTAGTTTTAGCTATCTGCAAACTATTTACCCTCCAGATATTAAACAAACTTCTTTGGACTACAGTATCCACAAACTATGGCAAGCTTCCAGAAATAAACTTTTTCACTACTCACAAACTATGAAGCCAAGATTAATCAAGTTTTTGACTATCAGAAAACTATTTAGCTTCCAGAGTTTAAAAAAACTTTTTTCACTATCGGCAAACTATTTAGCCTCAAGAAATTAATAAACTTTTTTGACCATCTACAAACTATTTAGCCTGAGAGATTAATAAACTTTTGGCTATCTGCAAATCGTTTAGCCTCAGTATTCCGAAATAAACAGTTTTTTCTTTTTATAATGAAATCAATAACAATTGGCACTTCAACAAACCTTCAAGCCACGCCAAAATCCGCGAAAACTTCATCCCCGTATTTCTTTCACCCGAGCAGTAAATATAACCCAACAGTGTATCCTGAAACAAAAGAAATATCTTAATTTTGTTCTCTCTCCACGTGTCCATTAAAGCAGGCTTTGCCATCGCAACACATCATTACTCTCTTTGAATATTTTTTCCTACTAATTGGGTGAATATTTGAAGCTTATTTTAATCAAATAGAAACAGTATTTAATAAGCATTATAAAATATCTTCACCAGTTAACAAAACTTAAATGAACTAATCATTGACTATGGAAAAATTAACACTTTAGAGAAACAGCTTCCTGAAATATACCTTTTATTTTCAAGAATTATATCAAATATATAATTTACTGCTGCCATATTGGTCTAAATATTAACCTTTTTATTCATTCTTTAAGGACTTTACCATGGTGAAATCTGACTGAAAGCAAATATTTGCTGTGAAACGTCCACAAGCAGAGGACAACACACGTTCCTAATTCATCAAAATATTAATCCTTCTCTCAACCACTTTCATACAGGTCAATTTTCTTATAACCTACTCTAATTCTGTGTCATGAAACATATAAAGCCGATTATCAGCTACATTAGCATCCTCAACTCCATTCACTTCTTAATTGATAAAGGCATTTATTATGAAATAATTTCAATATTTTTACGAAACGACTCAGGAATTTTACGGTTGAAAGTTGATAAACTAATAATGCAGTGATGATGTAGATTTTGTAACAGCATTATTGTTGGTGACCACAATGCACCATTCTTCTCTTAAATACAAAATTTGACTCAGCCGAGACTTTAACCTGTGATGTTATGGTCATAATTAGCCATGAATCGACATGAAGAATGATATACATCCATCATGAATGAACTATGTTGCCACTGTCTCACCGTTGGAGAGGACATGACCGTCGAGACAGTAGGGGGACGTCAATACCAGGGAAGATGAAGCATGCCAAAACTTCACCTTCGTCTCGGTACTCACGAACCCTAAACCGTGAGATAAGCCCCCTGTAGCGGGACTCCCTGAGATTGAAATTGATATGGGCTGCCACACCCACACCAATCCCAAAATCAAGTTCTTTTACTTAAACAAGTGAGAGAGGACATTAACTGAGTAGGAAGTAAAGTAAGAGTATGACTTATGCCTCTAGGAGCTCCTTCTTTCCATTGTTAGTAAATTGATTTGGTTAAAGGACAAGTCAGCCAGGAATCGGCAACAAGCCTTTGGACGCTGTAACTGACCCGGACACAAGAGGATTGACGGTTAAAGTCACAGAAGTCAGCCAGAATCGCAAATGCTTCCTTGGACGCTGTAACTGACCCGGACACAAGATTAAAGCAGGCGTAAAGTAAGAGGCGACTTATGCTCGTAGAGCTCTTCCATTGTTAGTAAATTGATTTGCTAAAGTGACACACAAGTCAGCCAGGAATCGCAACAAGCCTTTTTGGACGCTGTAACTGACCCGACACAAGAGGATTGATTTGGCTAAGTCACAGAAGTCAGCCAGGAACGCACAAGCCTTTTGGACGTAACCGAATCTGGTAAAAAAAAAAACGACACAAGAGGATTGGGTAAAAGCAGGAAGTAAAGTAAGAGGCGTACTTATGCTCGTAGAGCTCTTTCCATTGTTAGTAAATTGGATTTGGTTAAAGTCTCAGCCATCCCCTGGAAAACCCCTCCTTCCTCACTCATTAACCATACAAATAAAAATACCACACTCAAATTTCAGCTGTTACAAAATCTACATGTGCATCATAATTTTATTAATGCTAACAAATTTCAACCATTGCACTCACTTCCCAAACACTACTTCAACAACTAGCCTCAAACCACCACTGCATGGCCACTAACACCAAACGTACAATCAAATATTGTACGTGCACAAACATTCCAACTTATGCCTACCATAAACGTATTGCCTCAAGGTTAGTTCAGTTCCACGATTGCCCACAAAAACTAATTACCAACATATTCAGTTTAGCTATCTGCAACTGTTATTTAACTCCAGATATTAAACTTTTGACTACAGTATCCATTGTAAAACTATGGTAGCTTCCTAGAAATAAACTTTTTCACTACTTCACAAACTATGAAGCTTTCACAGATTAATCGTTTGACTATCAGGAAAAACGATGTAGCCTCGAGTTTAAAAACTTTTTCACTATCGGCAAACTATTTAGCCTCGAGAAATTAATAAACTTTTGACTATCTCCAAACTATTTAGCCTTGAGAGATTAATAAACTTTTGGCTATCTGCAAATCGTTTAGCCTCAAAGACCTGAAATAAACAGTTTTTTCTTTTTATACGAGAAATCAATAACAATTGGTACTTCAACAAACCTTCAAGCCACGTCAAAATCCGCAAAACTTCATCCCCCGTATTTCTTTCACCTGAGCAGCAAATATAACTCAACAGTGTATCCTGAAACAAAAGAAATATCTTAATTTGTCTTCTCCACGTGTCCATTAAAGCAGGCTTTTGCCATCGCAACACATCGTCACTTTCTGAATATTTTTTCCACAATTGGGTGAATATTTGAAGCTTATTTTAATCAAATAGAAACAGTATTTCTTACAAGCATTATAAAAATATTCACCAGTTAACAAAACTTAAATGAACTAAGTTTACTGACTATGGAAAATTCAACACTTTAGAGAAAACAGCTCTCGAAATATACCTTATTTTCAAGAATTATATCAAATATATAATTTACTGCTGCCATATTGGTCTAAATATTAACCTTTTATTCATTCTTTAAGGACTTTACCATGGGTGAAATCTGACTGAAAGCAAATATTTGCTGGGGAAACTGTCCACAAGCAGAGAGGACACACGTTCCTAATTCATCAAAAATATTAATCCTCTCTCAACCACTCTCATACAGGTCAATTTTCTTATAACCTACTCTAATTCTGTGTCATGAAACATATAAAGCAGATTATCAAATACATTAGCATCCTCAACTCCATTCACTTCTTAATTGATAAAGGCATTTATTATGAAATACCTCAATATTTTTACGAAACGACGAATTTGATGGTTGAAAGTTGATAAACTAATACTCGCAGAGATGATGTAGATTTGTAACAGCATTATTGTTGGTGACCACAATGCACCATTCTTCTTCTTTAAATACAAAATTTTGACTCAGCCGAGACTTTAACCTGTGATGTTATGTGTCATAATTAGCCATGAATCGTACATGAAGAATGATATACATCCATCATGAATGAACTATGTTGCCACCTGTTCACCGCTGAGGACATGACCGCCGAGACAGTAGGGGACGTCAATACCAGGAAGATGAAGCATGCCAAACTTCACTCGTCCGTACTGTCACGGAACCCTAAACCGGGAGATAAGCCCTCAGAAAGGGACTCCTGATTGAAATTGATATGGGCTGCCACACCCACACCAATCCCAAAATCAAGTTCTTGTATTTAAACAAGTGAGAGGACATTAATTTGAAAGTAGGAAGTACAGTAAGAGGCGACTTATGCTCGCAGAGCTCTTCTTTCCATTGTTAGTAAATTGGATTTTGCCAAAGTGACACAAGTCAGCCAGGAATCGGCAACAAGCCTTTGGACGCTGTAACTGACCCGGACACAAGAGGATTGGATTTTGTTAAAGTCGCAGAAGTCAGCCAGAATCGGCAACAAGCCTTGGACGCTGTAACTGACCCGCATACAAGAGGATTAAAGCAGGAAGTAAAGTAAGAGGCGATCTATGCTCGTAGAGCTCTTTCCATTGTTAGTAAATTGATTGGTTAAAGTGACACAAGTCAGCCAGAATCGCAACAAGCCTTGGATCGCCAGTAACTGACCCGACACAAGAGGATTGGATTTGGGCTAAAGTCACAGAAGTCAGCCAGAATCGCAACAAGCCTGGACGCCAACCGGACCCGACACAAGAGGATTAAAAAAGCAGGAAGTAAATTAAGAGTAATACTTTATGCTCGTAGAGCTCTTCCATTGTTAGTAAATTGAGTATAAAGTCTTCAGCTATCCCCTGAAAACCCCTCCCTTCCTCAACAATAACCATACACAAATACCACACTCAAATTTCAGCTGTTACAAAATCTACATGTGCATCACATTTTATTAATGCTAACAAATTTCAACTATTGCACTCACTTCCCAAACACTGCTTCCTAACAACTAGCTCAAACCACCACTGCATGTCGCTAACACTAAACATACAATCAAATATTGTACGGCACAAACATTCTAACTATGCCTACCATAAACGTATTGCCTCAAGGTTAGTTCAGTTCCAATGATTGCCCACAAAAACTAATTACCAACATATTCAGTTTTAGCTATCTGCAAACTATTTACCCTCCAGATATTAAACTTTTGACTACAGTATCCACAAAACTATATAGCCTCCAGAAATAAACTTTTCACTACTCACAAAACTATGTAGCTTTCCACAGATTAATCGTTTTTGACTATCAGAAACTATTTATTCTCGAGTTTAAAAAAACTTTTTCACTATCGGCAAACTATTTAGCCTCGAGAAATTAATAAACTTTTTGACTATCTCCAAACCATTTAAGCCTTGAGATTAATAAACTTTGGCTATCTGCAAACTGTTAGCTTCAAAGACCTGAAATAAACAGTTTTTTCTTTTTTTATACGAGAAATCACAACAATTGGCACTTCAACAAACCTTCAAGCACGCCAAAATCCGCAAAAACTTCATCCTGCATTTCTTTCACCTGAGCAGCAAATATAACCCAACAGTGTATCCTGGAAACAAAGAAATATCTTAATTTGTTCTCTCTCCACGTGTCCATTAAAGCAGGCTTTTTAAGCATCGCACACATCATTACTCTCTGAATATTTTTCCTACTGAATAAAGAATATTTTCAGTTTATTTTAATCAAATAGAAACAGTATTTAATAAGCATTATAAAATATCTTCACCAGTTAACAAACTTAAATGAACTAAGTTTACTGACTATGGAAAAATTAACACTTTAGAGAAACAGCTTCCTGAAATACCTTATTTTCAAGAATTATATCAAATATATAATTTACTGCTGCCATTGTCTAAATATTAACCTTATTCATTCTTAAGGACTTTTACCATGGGTGAAATCTGACTGGAAAGCAAAGATTGCTGGGAAACTGTCCACAAGCAGAGGACAACACACGTTCCTAATTCATCAAAATATTAATCCTTCTCAACCACTTTCATACAGGTCACTTTATAACCTACTCTCTAATTCTGTGTCATGAAACATATAAAGCAGATTATCAGCTACATTAAAGACCTCAACCCATTCACTTCTTAATTGATAAAGGCATTTATTATGAAATAATTTCAATATTTACGAAACGACTAGAATTTACGGTTGAAAGTTGATAAACTAATACTGCAGTGACATGTAGATTTGTAACAGCATTATTGTTGGTGACCACAATGCACCATTCTTCTTCTTTTAAATACAAAATTTGACTCAGCCGAGACTTAACCTGTGATGTTATGGTCATAATTGAAGATGAATCGTACATGAAGAATGCTGATATACATCCATCATGAATGAACCATATTGCCAATTGTCTCGACCGCTGAGGACATGACCGCCAGATAGTAGGGGACGTCAATACCAGGAAGATGAAGCATGCCAAAACTTCACACCTTCGCCGTACTGTCAATGAACCCTAAACCTGCGAGATAAGCCCCCAGAAAGGGACTCCTGAGATTGAAATTGATATGGGCTACACCCACACCAAATCCCAAAAATCAAGTTCTCTTTACTAAACAAGGGGAGAGAGGACACACTAGTGCAGGAAGCAAAGTAAGAGGCGACTTATGCTCGTAGAGCTCTTTCCATTGTTAGTAAATTGATTTGGTTAAGTGACACAAGTCAAAGCTTGTAACGGCAACAAGCCTTTGACGCTGTAACTGACCCGACACAAGAGGATTGGATTTGGTTAAAGCTCACAGAAGTCAGCCAGGAATCGGCAACAGTTTTTGGACGCTGTAACTGACCCGACACAAGAGGATTAAAGCAGGAAGTAAAGTAAGAGGCGACTTCATGCTCGTAGAGCTCTTCCATTGTTAGTAAATTGATTTGGTTGGGCGACACAAGTCAGCCAGAATCGGCAACAAGCCTTGGACGCTGTAACTGACCCGACACAAGAGGATTGATTTGGCTAAGTCACAGAAGTCAGCCAGAATCGCAACAAGCCTTTGGACTGTAACTGACCCGACACAAGAGGATTAAAAAGCAGGAAGTAAAGTAAGAGGCGACTTATGCTCGTAGGAGCTCTTTTCCATTGTTAGTAAATTGGATTTGCTGTCTTGGCTATCCCTGAAAACCTCCCTTCTCACTCATTAACCATACAAATAAAAATACCACACTCAAATTTCAGCTGTTAAATCTACATGTGCATCTATAATTTTATTAATGCTAACAAATTTCAACTATTGCACTCTCACTTCCAAACACTGCTTCAACAACTAGCCTCAAACTACCACTGCATGGCCGCTAACACTAAACATAATCAAATATTGTACGTGCACAAACATTCCAACTATGCCTACCATAAACGTATTGCCTCAAGGTTGTCTAGTTCCACGATTGCCCACAAAAACTAATTACCAACATATTCAGTTTTAGCTATCTGCAAAACTATTTGCATCTCCAGATATTAAACAAACTTGACTACAGTATCCACAAACTATATAGCCTCCAGAAATAAACTTTTTCACTATTCACAAACTATGTAGCTTTCACAGATTAATCAAGTTTTTGACTATCAGAAAACTATTTAGCCTCGAGTTTAAAAAAACTTTTTCACTATCGGCAAACTATTTAGCCTCGAGAAATTAATAAACTTTTTGACTATCTACAAACTATTTAGCCTTGAGAGATTAATAAACTTTTTGGCTATCTGCAAATCGTTTAGCCTCAAAGACCTCAAATAGTTTTTTTCTTTTATACGAGAAATCAATAACAATTGGCACTTCAACAAACCTTCAAGCCACGTCAAAATCCGCAAAACTTCATCCCTGCATTTCTTTCATCTGGAGCAGCAATATAACTCCAACAGTGTATCCTGGAAACAAAAGAAATATCTTAATTTGTTCCTCTCTCCACGTGTCCATTAAAGCAGGCTTCTTTACATCGCAACACATCATTACTTCTTGAATATTTTTTCCTACTGAATTGGGTGAATATTTGAAGTTTATTTTAATCAAATAGAAACAGTATTTAATAAGCATTATAAAATATTCACCAGTTAACAAAACTTAAATGAACTAAGTTTACTGGACTATGGAAAATTAACACTTTAGAGAAAACAGCTTCCTGAAATATACCTTATTTTCAAGAATTATATCAAACATATAATTTACTGCTGCCATATTGGTTCAAATATTAACCTTTTTATTCATTCTTTTTAAGGACTTTTACCATGGGTGAAATCTGATTGAAAGCAAAATATTTGCTGGGGAAACTGTCCACAAGCAGAGGACAACACACGTTCCTAATTCATCAAAATATTAACTCTCTCAACCACTTCATACAGGTCAATTTTCTTATAACCTACTCTAATTCTGTGTCATGAAACATATAGCAGATTATCAGCTACATTAGCATCCTCAACCTATCTACTTAATTGATAAAGGCATTTATTATGAAAATGAATTTCAATATTTTTACGAAAGGCCTAGAATTTACGCTGAAAGTTGATAAACTACTCGCAGTGATGATGTAGATTTGTAACAGCATTATTGTTGGTGACCATGACCATTCTTCTTCTTTAAATACAAAATTTGACTCAGCCGAGACTTTAACCTGTGATGTTATGGTCATAATTAGCCGCGAATCGTACATGAAGAATGATACATCCATCATGAATGAACCTGATATACACTGTCTCACCGCTGCTGAGGACATGAACGACCGTCGAGACAGAGGACGTCAATACCAGGGCATAGCATGCCAAAATCACCTTTCGCTCGTACTGTCAATGGAACCAAATCGTGAGATAAGCCTCCCCAGAAAGGGACTCAGATTGAAATTGATATGGGCTGCCACACCCACACCAATCCCAAAACTGTCTTTACTTAAACAAGTGAGAGAGGATTAATTTGAAAGTAGGAAGTAAAGTAAGAGGCGACTTATGCTCGTAGAGTTTTTCCATTGTTAGTAAATTGATTTGGTTAAAGTGACACAAGTCGCCAGAATCGGCAACAAGCCTTTGGACGCTGTAACTGACCCGGACACAAGAGGATTGATTTGGTTGAAGTCACAGAAGTCAGCCAGAATCGCAACAAGCCTTTGGACGCTGTAACTGACCCGACACAAGAGGATTAAAGCAGGAAGTAAAAGTAAGAGGCGACTTATGCTCGTAGAGCTCTTTCCATTGTTAGTAAATTGATTTACAAAGTGACACAAGTCAGCCAGGAATCGGGCAACAAAGCCTTGGACACTGTAACCGACCCGACACAAGAGGATTGGATTTGGCTAAAGTCACAGAAGTCAAAGCCAGGAATCGGCAACAAGCCTTGGACGCTGTAACTGACCCGACACAAGAGGATTAAAAAGCAGGAAGTAAAGTAAGAGGCGACTTATGTCAGAGAGCCCTTTCCATTGTTAGTAAATTGATTTGCAAATCAGCTATCCCTGAAACCCCTCCCCTGCCTCACTCTACCATACAAATAAAAACAGCACACTCAAATTTCAACTGTAAAAAAAATCTAAATGTGCGTCTATAATTTAATTAATGCTAACAAATTTAAACTATTGCACTCACTTCCCAAACACTGCTTCAAATAACTAGCCCTCAAACCACCACTGCATGGCTGCTAACACTAAACATACAATCAAATATTGTACGTACACAAACATTCCAACTATGCCTACCATAAACGTATTGTCTCAAGGTTACTTCATAGTTCCACGATTGCCCACAAAAAAACTAATTACCAACATATTCAGTTTTAGCTATCTGCAAACTATTTACCCTCCAGATATTAAACAAACTTTTGACTACAGTATCCACAAACTATATAGCCTCCAGAAATAAACTTTTTCACTACTCACAAACGAAGTGTAGCTTTCTACAGATTAATCGTTTTTGACTATCATAGAAAACCATTTAGCCTCCAGAGTTTAAAAACTTTTCACTATCGGCAAACTATTTAGCCTCGAGAAATTAAATAAACTTTTTGACTATCTACAAACTATTTAGCCTGAGAGATTTAATAAACTTTTTGCCATCTGCAAATCGTTTGTACTCAAAGACCCGAAATAAACAGTTTTTTCTTTTATACGAGAAATCAATAACAATTGGCACTTCAACAAACCTTCAAGCCACGTCAAAATCCGCAAAAACTTCATCCCCGTATTTCTTTCACCTGAGCAGCAATATAGCCCAACAGTGTATCCTGAAACAAAAGAAATATCTTAATTTGTTCCTCCACGTGTCCATTAAAGTGCAGGCTTTACAATGCAACACATCATTACTCTCTTTAATATTTTTCACTGAATTGGGTGAATATTTGAAGTTTATTTTAATCAAATAGAAACAGTATTTAATAAGCATTATAAAATATCTTCACTAGTTAACAAAACTTAAATGAACTAAGTTTAATAATTATGGAAAATTAACACTTTTAGAGAAACAGCTTCCGAAATATACCTTATTTTCAAGAATTATATCATCATAATTTACTGCTGCCATTGGTCTAAATATTAACCTTTTTATTCATTCTTACTGACTCTTTACTTGGGCGGGTGAAATTCCGACTGAAAGCAAATATTTGCTGCAAACTATACAGAGAATAAATACACGTTGCTAATTCATCAAAATATTAATCCTCAACCACTTTCATACAGTCGACTTTATAACTCAACAATCTTGTGTCATGAAACATATAAAGCAGATTATCAGTTACATTAGCATCCTCAACTCCATTCACTTTTAATTGATGTTATATTTATTATGAAATAATTTCAATATTTTTACGAAACGACTAGAATTTACGGTTGAAAGTTGATAAACCAATACTGCAGTGATGATGGATTTTGAAATAGCATTATTGTTGGTGACCACAATGCACCATTCTTCTTCTTTAAATACAAAATTTGACTCCAGCTGAGACTTTAACCTGTGATGTTATGGTCATAATTAGCCATGAATCGTACATGAAGAATGATATACATCCATCATGAATGAACGATGTTGCCACTGGTTCCACCAAGGCTGGAGGACATGACCGTCGGTATAGTAGGATCGCCATACCAGGAAGATGGAAGCATGCCAAACTTCACCTTCTGCCCGGTACTGCTCACGGAACCCTAAACCGTGAGATAAGCCCCTCAGAAAGGACTCCTGAGATTGAAATTGATATGGCTGCCACCACACCAATCCCAAAATCAAGTTCTTACTTAAACAACAAGTGAGAGGACATTAACTGAAAGTAGGGCGAAGTAAGAGGCGACTTATGCTCGTAGAGCTCTTCCATTGTTAGTAAATTGATTTGGTTTAAAGTGACACAAGTCAGCCAGGAATCGGGCAACAAGCCTGACGCTGTAACTGACCCGGACACAAGAGGATTGGATTTGGTTAAAGTATGGTAAAGTAGGAGGAGTTAGGATAGGAAAAGGAGGAGGAATTAAAGGAGTGGTAGTTCTGTCATCCCCTACATTTTCCAAAGGCATGGACTCTGCATTAGCCCTACTTTCAGCCCTAATGGCTGCTTTCCTCTTCTTATCCCTTTCTAATTTCTTTAGATGAGATTTCAATGTTTTCCATTTCTTATCCTCCCAATCCTGACACTCTATGCAAGTATTATCCTTACTACATTCTTGCCCCCTACATTTAGTGCATTTTGTATGAGAATCATATGAAAGCTTAGTTAGCCTAGTTCTATAACCCTCAGAACAAAAGTGAATACAGTGAACCCCCCGTATTTGCGGGGGATGCATCCCACACCCCCCCACGAATGGGTTAAATCCGCGAATGCTTAAAACCCCTCTAAAAACACTTAGAACTGCCCATTTTGATAGCTTAAACACAGAAAAACCCTGTAAAAATGCTTATACCTGAATATTTTAATAGTTTTATTACAAAAAGTGCATTTATTCATGAAAATTATATGAAAATACAGTAATTAGTGAATATTTCTCAGTGAAAAATACAAGAATTGGCAAATTTTCCACGAATGATGGCTAGATATGTTCCACAGAGAAACCCACGAATCGTGAGTCCTTGAACGTTGACAACGCGAATACGGGGGGTTCACTGTACTGGATGAACTGGAATCCGACATTGTTAACTAATAAACTAAAGTTAACTCGAATGACAATTCAACAATGGCAGCAAGCCACAAAGCAACAAATTCTGAGTACTTCACCAAATTCATGCAAAGCAAAGCTGAAAGGTGAAGAAGCAGCTGCATAAAAACTTCCGATGTTAACCGGAAGCTGGCAGAAAACGAATTGAGCTCTCTGCTGGTTTGTTTCCATGAGTCCCGATTGGTGGCGGGACGTTGTCACCTACACACTAATGATAATTTCTAAGCTGCTGTAGATTAGGGAACCAATAGCTATGTAATTACTTGGTAAGTTACTTATATAAAAACAATATGTTCCTCATTCAAACTGATTTCAATATATTTTCCTCTCCATGCATATCAGTATAATTCATGTCACATTTGATTGATATTAAGTAGGTAAATAATAGCTTGCCCTAAAATTTTGACTCCTACCATTATCTTTTTTTTGCAGCAAGTATCTGAGTGCTGTTTAGGTGCTGTATGATATAAATTAAAAAAAAAGAAGAAAAATAGCAATGGGTTACATTAACTGAAATAAAACAATGGCATTGACTTTACAACACTAACAATTGAGGGAAATGAGGTATCACTGCTTTTCATTTGAATTCTGCTTCTAGTGACCACTCCTGACATGCTGCAAATAGAAGGCTATAGTGTCGAAACCTGAGGTAAAACAAAATGGATTGTCTTTTTGTATTCCTGCCCTGAATAGATGTAGGTCTAACAAATGAGCTATAGACTGGTTGATTATGTGGATGAATTGCATGCACTGAATTACAGTAAACCTCCCGTATTCGCGTTCTCATGATTCGCGGACTCACACATTCACAGGTTTCTCTGTGGAACATATCTACCCATTATTCGCGGAAATTTTGCCCATTCGCGGTATTTTTCACTGAGAAATATTCACTAATTACTGTATTTTCGTATAATTTTCATGAATACATGCACTTTTTGTGATAAATTATTAAAATACTCAGGTATAAGCATTTTTACAGGGCTTTTCTTGTGTTTAAACTATCAAAATGGGCAGTTCTAAGTGTTTTTAGAGGGGTTTTAAGTATTCGCGGATTTTAGCTACTCGTGGGGGGGGTTACGGTATGCATCCCCCACGAATACGGGGCTTCACTGTATTTGTAGAGTAGAAACAATACAAATATTACGAAAAAGGAAGAAACCCAAGCCAACAACTTAGTCCCAACAACTGCTGTGGAAGTTGCGATGAAACCTCCACAAAACAATAACAATACAGGCAGTCCCGGTTATCGGGTTCCGTTTCTGAGGTGTGACGATAACCGAAAATTGCCACTAACCGAAAATTGGTGATTTTGGGGCTTTTTCGGCGATTTTCAGTTGTCGGCGCCTCTGTTAGGTATGTATTGGTGCCAATATCCAATTATCAGCGCTGATAAGCAGAAATCGGCAATTTTCGGCGCCGAAAATTGCCGATTTTCGTTGCTAGACAAGCCCCATAAAACCAGATCGCTGTTAATCGAGCCCGCCATTAACCGGGAACTGCCTGTAATATTAATAACAATCATAATAATAATAAACTATTGAGAATGATAAGGCTGTCAAGAGGACGATGACAAATCCTGCTCGCCATCATTGATATCGCTGAAGCCTTTGAAGGGTACTAACAAGACCAAGAGAGACACTGTCTACCCAATTGGATGTCGTCGCCTCCCACCTGGGGTAACTACGTAGGCGATGATGTATCTTAGAGGTACATGCTCGTTACGGCAATTCACCTGCTGACGCAATAAGGAAGTAGACAAAGCTCCACCTACATAGGAGATTTGGGGGGAAGCGAGCAGACCTCTTCCTCTTGGCCTTGGGCACTAATGTCAATTAGTGATTATGTCATCGCCAAGTGGGCAGAGCCACAGGGAAGAGACGTTTTTCCCATATGTAAACTTCTCTTCACTGTGGGTGGAGCATCAAGACGTCATAGGTGAATGTCACTACTGCATTCAAAACCCTTACCTGCGATTTTGATGACTCTGGCATAGGAAACACTTTTACTCTGATAAGTACCAGAACTACTGAACTTAGGTACTAAATAATACTTGCAAAAATTAGGTAGGGTTATGAAATATACACTTGCCAACTTTCACCTTTATCCAATGCTTTGATAAAATGGTGTAGCTGAAAAAACGGGGTTTGAACCCGAAGGGAAATGAAAACTATTTTTAGTCTGGGAGCCGCGAGAGCCTCAAGCAGTTACGTCTGCCTTAGGCAGCGCCCCGGCTAAATCCCTTATCAGAGAACTTATAGCACAGGGTTGGCACGTATTCATTCGGTTAACGGAAGCTTGTCACTATTGTGATAGGATATCAGGTCTCGGGGGTCTGCACTTTGACCCCTATCCGTTGCATTGATGAATCAATTCATGGCTAAACATCTCCACTGGTTACACCTTTCCATTTGCGCTTCGGTGGCTAGTTCGAATGAATCGGGTCAAAAACGCGCGACTACGCATCTACTGCGCATGTTGCCAACCCAATGTAGGAATAGCCCTGCCTCCCAAAAAGGTTATACTCCTGCAAATGAAGGGTGGGCATAACCAATATACTTAATACTAACTGGGGTCTTTGGCTCGCGGCTCCCAGACTAAAAATAGGGTTTTCATTTCCAATTCGGGTTCAAACCCGTTTTTTAGTCAAAGGAGCCATGAAAACCTCAAAGGTGTACCAGAGAACATTTTAAAGAGGCTTTTGTATATTTATAAAGCCGTCAAACATCATTTGACAGGGAGGATGGACTTTTAGCCACTATCCCTAACCAAAAAAGCTTTTTCGCTTCCCTTGGTTCAAAACCGAAATCTAAAATCCTTTCCCTTTACGGCTGTAACAGCCCACCCTTTAAGCTGTCTCCAAGAGACTGTGTATTGGTGAAGAGCAAAAGAAATAGACTATAATAGGAAAAAATAACCTACTGGTTTTAGAACACTCACTCACTTTAAAGGAAGAGTTCCTCTTGCCAGCCAATTCACCTTCCGGGCATCCTTATCTCTTTGCCTCAATACGACTTTGCCGAGGATATGCATGCAGTCTGGACACCTCGCATTTGTTTAACATAGTGTTTGACAAACACTCCATGCCCAGACCACCCCATGTACTTGGATACGTCCTCCATACTAAAGTTACCGAAAAAGGCAAGTGAGGCTGCGTGCTTCACAGAGGTCATGTGACTTTGGGTCTGATCCTGGGCATAGATCTACAATTAACTTACAAATGCTGGTTCTGAGGCTTTCTAGGCAAAGTGGGGTGCTATTATACCAAAAGAGGGCCCTTGCGTGATATGGTTGGTGCGATCAAAAATACTTTTTCACTGTGGCCACTGGACACAACTTCGGATTAGAGGGCAAAGAAGGGATAACTATGGGTTTCCGTCTGTGAAACGGATTCTCATTTTTAGGTAAAAATTCTCCGAATGAAAAGGTTACTTTGTGGTGGATTTCACAACCACACACTCTCACTAACAAAAAAACAGCACATACACTCACCTCAACGTACTAGGCTAGGCCCTGATACTGGAATGAAAGTTTTGCCAAGCAGAAGGAGGTCACGGAGTCACCACAACCGCCGATAATGCCAACGCTCACCACACAACAACAGTCCACAACCAAGAAAACAACAACCCAACCAGTTGCACAAACACGACCAAAACAAGACTCAAAAGACTCAAATTTTCGAAGACTCAAACTCAACTCACCACAAACACAGCAGAAAAAAACAACCAGGCTATCACGACACCGATCATGCAACCAACACAGCACAAAACCCAAAACACGCCCAAGTACAAACACTCCAACCACAAAGCCTCCAAATACCAAATCACACAAACTGAACCAAAAACGTTAACTAAAACTCGATCAACTTCCGGAAAAAACCGTCCTTCAGCACAATATCTCTGTCAAGACTCCGCTATCCGGTCACGATCATCCGAAAAAAAAACAGTTCAACGCCTCCCAAAACAACGTTTTACCTCCCTCACGGACAATCAAAAACAAAAGAAAACCACACTCTCTAAGGTTTGTTCATTCAACAATTACGTTTTCCCGTTGTTCGTTCTCTCTTCTCTTGAAGGTCTCTCTCTCTCTCTCTCTCTCTCTCTCTCTCTCTCTGAAGACACTTCAAATGCAATAACCTCATTCCCCATATTACTCCCCACTACATTTGGAAATTACGTCTTCTCACACACACACTACCCAGATTTTATATAGCCTTTCCAGGACCTCACGGATGCTCGGAACAGGCCCCTGGATCTTGTTCAATCCCTCATGCATTCTCTCTGTCTCTACTCCCTTCTCAGCACCATTTTCACTCAACCTCCAGTCCACCCCATTCCAGACGCACACTACCCTTCCTCATCACTATCCTGACCTATCTCCCCACCACTTCATCCACACCTCCACCCTGCCCAAAATATCTCTCCAAATTCTGCCACTAACCCATTCAACTCATTCATAGTTTTGTCCAGCTCGCAAAGACTCATCCATACTACCAATCACCTGCCTACTAGTAGGTTCCTTTCCCACCGAAATTTCACTCACCCCAGTCAACTCAAACCCACACACACTGTATGTAAAGATTCATGCTATCCTCAGTATTGCATGCCCTATCAATCATTCTCACCCCCCAGCACACCCTTATCACACAACTTTCACTGTTCTTTCATTCACTTACTTCCTCCAACTTCCTCCGCTTTCTTCATACTCAACCAACACCAACTGGCGGTCCTCCAGACCCATTTGCTCACCCAACTTTCGGCTCACATTTATTCAGTCCTCAACCAATCACTCATTGCATTCTACCATTGCTTTTGGGGCACCTCTCTCCATCTCAAAACTGGCTAGATTGCCCTAATCTCATTCACACTTCCATCCAATTGTAGTTTTCTAAAACGTAACTCAATCCACTTGGCCCCACCTCCAAAATCTCCTGATGGCCCATCAAATTTCTCACTCATCTTACTTACATTCATTCTCCCTCTCTCAATCACTTCTCTCAATACTCTATCTCCAACCCCAAAACTTTCAAATATTTCACTCACCCTCTTCCACAACCCACGGTCATCCTCCGTTAACCCCAACCTTGGTCAAACCACCCTCTCAAAAATTTAACACATATTTCGAAGGAGACATATTCCAAGCTCTTATGCAATGTGGAGTTATACACCACAACTGCTTTCAACATGTACATCCCAATCGTCATCACATTTACTCATCATTGTGAAAAAATCTCTGTCATCGTTCTCACAGTTCTCTCAGCCAAACCATTCCCACTCGACATATTTGGCATACACATGCACAATACCCCACCCTCAACATTTCCTCAAACTGCCACCCCACAAACTCAGGCCCATTGTCACTCAACATTCTTTACAGGCCTACATCCACAGACAACAAGCAATATTACTTGCCCTTTACCATTCATCAAACAGTTTCACTCCTTTTATCCTTGATGGGGACCCGCATATACAAACTTTTTCCTGTGATCCACCATCACAATCATTCCCACATGCCCTCTTGCAGTCCGTGGTAATGACACGAATCAATCACAACCATCTCAAAACAATTCTTTCATCTGCAGTCGTAAGACTGTTCCATTTGCTTGCACACTCTGATATTTCCCTCTCTGACAATCTTCACACGTGACAGCTACATCCGCACAAATCTTGCTCAACCCAGGCCCATACAATCCCTCTCTCTCATACACCCCACAACTTATTCTTTCCCTAAATGCCCAAAACGATCATGTACCAACAGACACATACTCACGGCTGCATCGAAGGAAAACACCATTGTATATACACCCCTTCATTTACACAACCCCTCCTGATGCAAAAAAAGTACACCACATTCCTACACACCACAAACCGTCCAGCAACCCTCCTGTATGCATCCAACTCAGGGCCAATCCTCCACTCTCACCCCTACAATACACACCGCCCGTAACATACTGACCCCTGCACACTCTGATCCTGCATTTGCTCAACCTCTTCCTCACTTAACAAATCCAAACCCCACATACACCCCCCTTCATATGCAACTCTATAACACTCTCACTGGACGGACCACCATCCCACACCCCTTCAAAAATCTATATCCTAACAACATATCGTATTTATCATTAGCCCCTCAATCACACAAAAATCACTCTCATCCATCACTACCCCACCAATTTCTATCTTTTCACACATCATCCCTACTAAAGGTACCCCTAAATTTCCTATCCCACGGACCTCACCCTTACAATTCCTTATCTCACACTCACCCCTTTTACATATTATCGTTTCTTTACCCATTTTTAAACAACACATTTACACTACACCCATTATCAATCACAGCAATCAAACACACACCCATACAAATCACTTGCACGCTCATACACTCCTTCATTTTACTAAAACCCTTTCTCATGCATCAACCCTTCACTGTTGCATTACCCTCACTGGTTCTGCATTCTGGAGGATCCACCCAACTGAACCCCTCACTAATTGGTTTCCGAACTGGTACTCTGCCCCTTAACTTTCATTCACCTTCACAAACTGATACATGACCTTCACCCCATTTTGGTCACTTTGCTCTCACTTCCTTCACATCCTGGCATAATGCCCATTTTGCCCATTGTTACCAAAATTATGCCCCCATGGGTACCCGACAGCCACTGGCTATATGTCCTATCTGCTCACACCTATAACACTTGATACCCCTAACCTTCTTACATTCACTCACCAAATGCCCCCATTCTCCACAGAAAACAAGCTCCCAATGCCCACCGACATTCATTTTCTTATGCCCCACTTTCCCACACCTATAACATTTCTGCCCTAGATCATAACTAACTAACCCTACCCTTCCAATACTACTACTTCTATCTCTCTGTGGCCCTTGATATTTGCATTATTTACATTTACACTTCTATCAACTTTTTGCTCTGCCATCCACCTTTTCCTGCCAAACTGCTTCCTATAGCTTTCTAAATTCTGGTATCTCTGCCCTAACGCTTAACACTCTACTCTCTTTCGCGCATCTGTCAACCTCATGGTCTTCAACCAGATCCAAAATTTCATTCCACCTCAACCTTTCATTCGTCCACTTCATCTTTTCCTTTTGCTTCCTATTTATGAACTCTCATACACACCCTTTATGTACCATCGCTAACAACTTTCATTACTAACTTTTTTGCACTCATTTATTCCCTCATCACCAAATTTCCTTCTGGCTAATGTTTCCAACCGACAGACGTACATATCCAAAGATTCACCATCATTCATTCTTGCCTCATCGAAATCATGTTTCCTCTTATACTTAACACTATTTTTTGTCCTTCTTGCCTGTTCTATAATCCTACTTTTAATACTTTCATAGGACACATGACCTACACTCATTACCACCCCATACATACTCAGCAAAACCCTGTTAAGAAACCCCTAACTCGTGCCCATACCCTCTTATTCTCTCCATATTTAGCCATGCAATAACCTTCATACTCCCTGAAAAAAAATCCCTCATATCCCTACTTCCATACTCGTCATACTTCTCACACACGTGGCACTCTCTCACATACATAGCCTTCCCGTGATTCTTTCTCACTCTCACTGTCGCTGCGCTAGTTTCACTCTGACCTTTCTTACACTCTCTTCCGAATACAGTGAATCCACTTCCACACTAACATCCATCCTCCCAACTGTTGGTTTTCTTACCCTTCTTCTTAACTACCCTTATCCAATCTTCACTATCAACTCACTTTCATCTTGTTCCTTACTCTTTTCCAATTTCCCAATATCAACTTTCTTCTCATCCTTTCCTAAGCCCCTTTCCTTTTTTTCTTTTTCCTCACCCCTTTCTTAACCTTGTTCTCCCGTTTACCTTTAGCCAGTATCCCTCCCTTCTTTTCCTTCTTTACTGCACCTAAATCACTTCCATCACTCTCATCTCCACTCTTCTTCTACCTTCTGCAACCCTTCTAGCCCATCCCAAGACCCAGGGAACCTCCTCCTACAGCTCCTTCTCCAAAGAACTCCTTAAGCATTCCCTTCATCATTTCCTGCATCCTGCTTACTGCAGACTCTAACTTCTTATCCATTCTTTCTTCAGACTCTTTCACCCCCTCTTTCATTTCTTCTTTTGCACTCCTTAGCATTCCCCATCTCCTCCAACTGACTCCTCAACCCTCATTCTCACTCTCAGCCTCCCATTCTCCTCCTCCAGCCTACCCTGGAGTTCCCAGCCACCCGGGTTCCTCTCTCAGTTTCTCTATCTCACTCATCCTGACCTCTTACTCTCATTCTACCCACCACAAAACACTCCTAACAGTAAATACACAACAGCCCCACGTTAAAGCCAAATAATGTGGCGGGATTTCACAACCACACACTCTCACTAACAAAAACAGCACATACATTCACTCAAACTAGGTTCACGCCTACAAATTCTGGACGGGAAGTTTTTCCAAGCAGAAGGAGGTCATGGAGTCACCACAACCGCCGATAATGCCAATGCTCACCACACAACAACAGTCCACAACCAAGAAAACAACAACCCAACCAGTACACAAACACGACCCAAAACAAGACTCAAAAGACTCAACCATGAAGACTCAAACTCAACTCACCACAAACACAGCAGAAAAAAAACAACCAGGCTATCACACGACACCGATCACGCAACCAACACAGCACAAAACCCAAAACACGCCCAAGTACAAACACTCCAACCACAAAGCCTCCAAATACCAAATCACACAAACTGAACCAAAAAAACGCAACCAAAACTCCGATCAACTACCGGAAAAAACCGTCCTTCCAGCACAATATCTCTGTCAAGACTCCCGCTATCCGGTCATGATCATCCGAAAAAAAAGCACAGTTCCGCGCACTCCCAAAACAACGAAACACGAAACCTCACGGACAATAAAAAAAACAAAAGAAAACCACACTCTCTAACGACATCATTCAACAATTACGTACGCCGTTGTTCGTTCTCTCTCTCTCTCTCTCTCTCTCTCTCTCTCACAAGACGTCGTCAAATGCAATAACCTCTTTCCTCCATAACTTTATTCTTTCTGAAAGAACAAAACTGATCTCCTCTTTTAGCGCATGGATCTCTGCTGATCTGGCTCCCATCGCCAGTCCCACTAAAAACAACGTTTTTTCTAACAAAAATTTCACATTATTGTCTAATGTCTGTTCAGAGCAGCTAGGACTATATCTAGATCCCATGATAATTCACATGGTTGTTCACTCGGCCTGCGGAGGGCCATTGATTTTATCATCATTTCAAACACTTCTGAATGCACCTCTACTCTGAATCCGTACCTTAAAGGAACCGCAAGGGCCGCCTTGTGATTTTTAATAGTGGAGGGAGCCAACTTTTTTACGTCAAATAAAAACACAAGGACTCCTCCACGAAGTTATTATCGATGGTAGTTGGTTTACGGTCCCTAACAAATGAGACAAATTTGTTCCACACTGACTGATACTGTTTGGTGGATTTCCTCTTAATATTAGTGATTAAGAATTCCCTGACTTCAGGTGACCATTCCATGAAGCACAGGGATCTGAGAAAGTCCACACGTGAAGGCTTTTCATCAGAAAGGAGGAGGTGTAGACAGTTATCCCTTGAACCTGCTGGGAAAGAATAGGAAGATGTAGTGGCTTGTGATGAAAAGTCAGCTTCTGTAGGGTTGGAAACCAAGGGCTGTTTGGCCACATTGGAGCAATCACTACTCCCCCCCTTGAACTTTTGAGGAGTTGTACTACTGTCATTAATAAATTCGTTGGGGGAAACAGATAAATGTTCCCCAGCAGGTTCCAGTCCAGCGGCGCGTCTCTGGTCACTGCTCGAAGGTCGTGATAGGGGTGACAAAATTCGGTAATTTGTGATTGTTAGCGTGTTGCGAACAGATCTACCTGAAGATATGGGTGATCTTGGAGGATCCTGCTGAATGACCCACTGTCCAATTCCCACTCCCCTTCCTGGGCTTTGAATCTGGAGAGGGAGTCTGCTAGGACATTCTGAGCTCCCTCAAGGTGGGATGCTGACAGAGTCCATTTCTTCACCTGAGCTAATCTCATGATCCCCAGCACTATATGATTCAATGGCTTTGACCTTGATCACCCACGCTTCAAGCATTGTACCACCGGCTTGTTGTCTATGAACAACTGAATGTGAGATCCCTTCTTGGGTTTCAGTCCCTTGAGTGACAGGAGCACTGCCATCATTTCTTTGATATTGATATGGCACAAGATTTGAGGGCTCCGACCACTTCCCGGACACTTTGTTTTGATCTGAGTGTCCCCAAAATCAGTCCTTCGCGAAGCATCCGTATGAATGGTCACTGAGACTGGTTTCAGGACTAGCCGGACTGAAGATTTCAGGGCCTGATTCATGCCCCGGTTTGAGCATTGTCTTGCACCTCCTTTTCATCGGGACCTTGTGGTCTCTGAATGATTTGTTTGCCTTTAAAATGAGAATCCGGTTCAAATCCTTCAAAGTCGTTTTCAAGACTGGATCTACTATTGATGCAAATAGGAGTTTGCCCTGCAGCACTTCTAGGTTCCTTCTGGAAAAACTCTTGGCTTTTCTGAACCTCTTTACCTGATCTACTATTGACCTCCTGGAGGTCTCTGGTAGGGCTAGCTTTCCGCTTCCTAAACACCACTGTAGGCCTAGCCATCTGAACTTCTTTTCTGGCTTCAGCCCTGACTTTTCCCAGTTGATTAGGAACCGGAAGTCCTGCAAGGTCTGAACCACTATTCGGGACGCTTCTAGACACTCTTCTCTCGATTCCGCCCAGATCAGCCAATCGTCCAGATACGCCATGACATTCACCCCCTGTAGTCTTAGTTGTTCTAAGATCACTTTGGTCAATTTCGTGAACACTCTGGGGGCTACATTGAGGCCGAATGGCATCACTTTGAATCTGTACAACTGGCGACTTAGACGGAATCCTAGATACTGGCGAAAATGAGGTTGGATTGGAATGTGCCAATATGCGTCTTTTAAGTCGATAGAAGAGGTGTAGCTGTCCTTTGGCAAGGTATGTCTTATCTGATCTATCGTCAGCATTTTGAATTTGGGACAGTTTATTGCTTTGTTGAGGACAGAGAGGTCCAGAATGACTCTCCTTTCCTGAGAGTCTCTCTTTGGAACCCTGAAAAGCCTCCCCTGGAACCTGATAAAGTGGCATTTCTCTATTGTGTCCTTTATTAGCATTTTGTTCACAAATAGGATCGACTCATTTGTGCTGCGCTGATGAAAGTATTTATTGTGGAAGGGGCCCTTCCAATCCCAGCGCAGACCTTTTGATACCACTTGATAGGCCCAAGGGGACACTTTCCAGGCTTCCTGGAACCTCTTCAGTCTGCCCCCAACCTGAAATGTCTCATTGGTTGAATTGACCTCTACCAAAACCTCGTCTTCCCCTGTTACCTTTCTTCCCTCGAAAGGATCCGCCTCTTCCACGACCGCCTCAGGCCTCCTGGAACTGCCTAAATTGGGATTGTTGAGATGGCAGTGCACTGCTGCCCTTCAAGGATGGCTGAGAGTGCGGCATAGGGAATTGTTTCTGGGAAGAGGACCTTGTCCTGGGTCTGGCACAGGAAGAGCTGGTGCTTTAAAAGCCTTCTTATATTGCTGCTTCCTTCCTGCGTTTTAACCCCCTTGGGTCTGCTTCGGGTCATATCCTAGTAACTCGTCAAATTTGATAACTCGGTGGGTAGCAATATTATTCAGCTTTTACTAGGTCCCTAGGGAAGAGGTCACTACACATAGGGGAGGCGAAGAGGAGCTCCTTTACTGGCATAGACTTCTGGTCAGCAAATTTTAGGGCTTGACGTCTAAGTTTTAATTTGGGCGCTGCCCAAGCCTCAGAAGGTGAATGAAGATTGGGCCCATGTTCAATTTGTAACCTTGGGAGCACTGAATCTCTTTGCTGGTCACAGCGGTATGCCTGAGATTCCATTAATGTCAAGGTTGTAATGCAGGACATTAATAGTTTCCTCGCCTCGAACTCCTGAACACACAGGGTGTCGGCAAGGTAAGGAGTGTCCATAAAAAAAGCATGAACGGGCATGGTTTGCTGAAATTTGCCTTTCTTCATCACCTCTGTGAAGCCTGCTAATGGTTTTGTTAGATCGTCCATGGGATCTGGCAGAACTGTTTCCAAAGTCCTGGAGTTCCTTTAAAGAAAACTTTGTCCCATGGGCTGACTCTGCCAGTTCTTTTCCCAAGATTTGAAAAGTTTATTGGTGATAGATGGGAACTTCTCACCAACTGGTACTTTCCAGGCGGGAAGGTTCCTAATCAAGAACCTGGGTGCCCAGAGCACTACCTCCCAGGTCCTGGCAGATATTAGAAAGGAAGCCCTTCGCCTGATCCTGGGTAAAAATCATGGTTTCCTCCGGTACCATAGCCAGAGTCTTAGGTGTTTGGCATCAATGCGAAACTTACTATCTTTGAAGTGGACAAAAGGTTTTGCAAACTCTAACCTAGCTAGAGGGTGCATCCATCACTATCATAGAAGATGCCATCCACCGCTCTAGCTAGCCGTGATGCCACCACCCAGGGATTATACTGCTCTGGCTCGTCCTCCACCACTCTCAAATCTGGGAAATCATCTATATTAATGGGTGGATCTGACACTTGTGCTTGCTCCAAGTCTGTCCCTGAGCCCCTGTATCCAAAGATTTTGCAAGTTGTAGTTCTATCAACTAGTCCAGCTTTGATTCCACTGAAGACATCCTAGCTTCTTGTACCGCAAACTTTCTCTTAGTAGAGGCAGTTGTGCGGACTGAAACATTATCCTCATCGACGTCCATAGGAGCCGATTTACTAGGGATGCTGCCAGGAATCGGTTGATCTATTGGGGGTCGAGGCTCAGCATCAGATAGATCCCCCTCATCAGCCAGATTTTCAGATTCTCCCAAATCGATTTCATCACCTGGTATGAAGGGGGCACCACAGTGGATGCATTAGGATCCACCACGACATCATCAGGTGAGTTCTCATAACCCCTGATCGACTGAATTCTGGCCGTGGGGAAGAAAAATCTCTTACACCTTTGTCTGGCAAATAGCCAAGAGGACCTTTTGGGCCGATTTTGGAGAATCCTCTACCCATGATCTTAAACGTTGTATATTAATATTTGCCATAGAGCCAGAAACAGTGTGATCGCCCGTGCAAGCCCATGACAGCCACTCAGTACATATGTCACACCCTTCCGGACTCCAGTATGGATGGTCCATACCCTGTACACTGCAGGGAGCACACCCCCGACAAAACTCATGCTGAGTCTTGATGGAGTCTATCCGCTTCTTACAGGCGGCATTAGCGCATTTATTTGGCAAAGCCTATAAAAGAAAACAATACTATGAAACACCCCTAAAATGTTTAAGGAACTACGTTATATAAGCCATTACATCATGAGAAAAAATGAGCATATAATTTTTATATTCTCGAATGAGGTGACATTCATTCTACCATCTCTTTTTATATTCTCGAATGAGGTGACATTCATTCTACTATCTTGAATGGCTGGATTCATGCCCAGTCGACATCCCTGTTCGAGGCTCGTCTCCAATGGGCACTAGGCACAGGGGAAAAGGGGTTACTCACTGGGGAGAGCTACAACTGAAGGGCGATCTATGATCACGAACAAGGAAGTCGAATAGTATTGGGATTATGTCAGTCCTATGACAGAGCAACAGGTAAATCCATGCCATTCGAGTCGAGGGTATCATACACCAAGAATGTGGGCTACCATGTAGGCATAGCCTAGACTGGGGGATCTAGGTATATCCAATATAGGACATCGATCGCCCCAGACCAATAACATTGGCAAGAATCGATACTCACGACTTCATTGGTGCATGGCAACAACCTTACAGCTAATAGAACGACATATCTTTATTTGAGTTCATAACTCATTTCTATACTACACTATTCGACATATGAGCTACTATTTCGAATCAATTCGACATAAAAAGTTACTATTTCGAATCAATTCGTCATGAGAAAAGCTACTATTTCGAAATAATTCAACTTGAGGTATCTGGTAACTCGACTGGGAGCCAGTGTATCATATGCGATTTTCGTTCACGAAAGCGATTCTGAGTCGAAGGCTTCAACAGAGCTTGATGGAACCTTCTAGAATGTTCCAGAAGCCGAATCATTTTCCCCACTGATAATGGGACATAAACTGGAGCTTTTACACAAAAACTCTATCAAAATGTCCAAAATATAGTTATGTCACATAAATAACACTAAAAAGAATTACCTTAAGTACCGAAAGCTATATCATTCGCTTCAGTAAAGCTAAAAGTAGCAAAGGTTAGCCTAACTTTAGCGCTAACGTTAGCGTTCGGCTATCGATAATTTCATAACAATCAGGTTTATATAAACTTTCCAAACATGTTTAACAGTTCACGCTAAGGTTTTTTGATATGCTGAATCTAAAAATCCTACCCTAACCTATGCTTTTCGCTTTAATTAAGGCAGAATCCTAGCCTAATTACGGGTAGTGGTAGGACGCTCCCGAGCCATCATTTCGGACACTAAAAAATATATGAAAATATTAGTTAAGCAGGACTAAATTTGGTGATTGCGGTAGGGCAGGTACTTATCTTATTCCCCGTTGACTGAGATGAAGACTCCATGCTAAATAAAGTTGATAATCCTTCAAATTATGCCGGAAAAGATTTTACTACACACACCAAAAAGCGCGGCTAGAAAAACATTGGGTTGGCAACATGCGCATGTGCAGTAGATGCGTAGTCGCGTTTTAACCTGACTCATTTGAACTAGCCACGGAAGCGCAAATGGAAAGGTGTAACCAGTGGAGATGTTTAGCCATGAATTGATTCATCAATGCGGCGGATAGGGGGTCAAAGTGCAGACCCCCCGAGACCTGATATCTTATCACAATAGTGACAAGCTTCCGTTAACCGCAATGAATACGTGCCAACCCTGTGCTATAAGTTCTCTGATAAGGGATTTAGCCGGGGCGCTGCCTAAGGCAGACGTAACTGCTTGAGGCTCTCGCGGCTCCCTTTGACTAAAAACCTGTTTTGTCGGCTCTGAATCCCTTAGCAGCTGCTTCTTACACTGTACTGATGTTGACTATCAGCTAAAAATCCTTTAGATTCAACATACTTATATTGTGGCTTAAAAATAAGTTTTTCTGCAACTTTGGAGAGCACAGGGAGAATGGAGATTGGCCTGTCGTTACTGCAGTCTGCAGATATGCCATTCTTTGGAACAGGCACTGTATTATAAGCTTGTGCTCATTAATTATCAAAATCATACAGAAAGAAAAAAAATAAGCAAATATCATCGGGAAAGACACTGACTGGAACTTCTGGTAACAGCTGCAAAGAAAGCTGTGCTCTCAGAAAATTCAGTTACAATTAGCACTTGCTAATTAAATGGCTGGATATCAAGAAAATGGAAACTGACAATGGATAATCACTAGGTAAGGCATAGAAGCCCAACTTTTTTATCACTTATGGGGATAGAAGAATGAAAAAACTAGTCAAATAATGAACTGGATGTTGAATTACTGGATTAATGAGTTAGAAGTAAAGACACAGGGGAAAAAGTTTGGAAAAATTTTCTCAGTTGTTGACTATGTGGCAGACACATGATCGAGTGCAGTGGGTGCCTGATGATTATATGAGGCTCCAGGTGGTGTATGTTCCAAGCTATTAAACATCTGTTTGTTAGACAAAGAGTGCAGTGTCTCAGAATATTCAAAGACTAAAATGTGGGTATGTATGAGTGATGGGGTTGAGATGAAAAAATTTTAAATATCTTTTAAAAAATATTAACAAAATTATTAAAAGATATATCTTCATTCACCTTACCTCTACTTTTACTTTTGAAGCCCATTTGCTGGGATACAAAATGTATATACTTCCTCTCCTCTGATGTAAGGGATGAAGGCAGCTCAATTCTATAAATATAAGATATATTAACATTATACTTTGACCAAATGATTCCTATCATTACTTTGATAAAGGCAATAAAATGCTACTTAAAACTAAGAAAGTGTCAATAAATACAAATATCCTACTTTACAAATGCATAATATAAGAAAAACATTATAAGCCATTATAGGTACAAGCAGCACCTCAACACTACAGACATTTTGGGGTCTGGCTTCCTGATAAGTGGCACAGTCCAGTAAGTAACAAAGAGCCTATACTGTACTATAGCCTGCACCCTGAATATTTTCTAGATCTCTCATAGCTAACAGAAATTCCACATAGTTTCTAACCTAAACTAATTGGTAAATGTGCTTTACACTAACATTCAATTTAAGGAATTTATCTACGATGTATTACATCTAAAATGGCAGCATAGTATAACAAAAATTAATATATAACAATGTAGCTGATAAGCACAGGAGTCCATAAGTTGAGGTGTTACTTTACATAACTATGGGTGGCTTTTGTGTAATAATTATTGAAAATTTAAAATCCTATAATTTTATTTTTGTATGTAATCTAATATTGCAGTACAATTTCCATTATTTCATAAAACCAGAGACCACGTCCCAATTACATGGCAGCACCCTTTAGGCCACTGAAACCACATCTCAGTTGTCGTATTGCTTAATATCTTTGCCTTCAAAATATGAATGTATTTCCCAGCTTTGGTTTTCCTTGATTCCTAAAATCTCTCTATGATCTTTCACGTTGCCCAGATTTGTTGGTCCCAAGTTGGCTTTGGTGCTCAGGAACGGACCACTACTGGGATCTTCGTCTTTGCTCAGAGTTGAGGTGAAGGCTGTGGTGGACAGGCTTTTAGGTCGATAAAATTACGACAAGCTTGTTCATCAGGCAGTGTCTAAGACCTAAGAGTCTTTGCTTGGCACTGTGGCCTGACCCTACAAGGCTGGCCCTTTTTCTATGGGTCAAAGAAAGTCTCAGACTTCCTCAGCCCCTCGCACAGTCTTCTTCTACCCTGGTAGCGAATGTGCAGCTGCATTTTTTCAGCCCCTCCTTGTCTAGGAAGGGGGCCAAGGGAAAGAAGAAGGGAGGAAGACACTAGGGCGGCAATCCTTCCTGCTTGCTGCTGATGGGGAAGCTGATGAGCCAATGGACAACTTGACAGTGACATGGAGCAGAGACCAGGGTAGTGGATGTCCTTTGGGTAGGTGTCTTCTCCTGTTCGAGCCTCCGCCACCCCTCACTGTTGATCCGGCCCAGTTCCAAGTGTACATTCCTGGCTCACAAAAGGATTTTGCTCTTTGGGAAGAGGTGAATACGATATTCTGGAAAGGTGCTGTTGAAGTTGTGACTGACAGTCTCCAGGGTTTTACAGAAGAAAACTTTCCCAGAAGACTCATCCATGCAAAAAATACTGAGCAGGATGGGCGAGATATGAAGTCTCGGTTTTCCTGAGGCAATTTTGAATCCTTTCTTGGGATGGAAAATCCGAAAATTCAGAGAATCTATCACTATCCCAAATACAGAATTGACTGACTTGGGACTAGTTGTAACTTCTTGAAATTTATTAATAATCCTAGATCTTGAGCAAGTCGAAGTGTCTGCTGAAGGTCCTCATGCACTGAGATCTCGAGTATTACGTAGGAGCTAGTCATTGATTATTATTATTATTAAAAAGTTTAACCAGGCCACTTTAGCTTACTATCAGCTCTCAGGGGCTGTCCCGGAAGGATTTTATATGAAATGACAGGTCTAGGCTAGAAGCCTGGCACTGGGACCAAATAGGTCACTCTGTAGTGATGAATGAATGAAAATGAAATTAAAAGCTGCACAAAGGCATATGCTCTCATACTGGAACACACTCACACAATAAATACATTTATACTCATGTTTCCATATATATTCACTGAAAAGGTATATTAAAATTCAAAATAAATTAAGCAAAATTTTAAAATTTAGTTGTTTTAAAACTCATTAGATGTCTAAGGGTACCTGTATTCATATTTCTATTATATTTTCTTTTATATTTTATCAATTAAATCACAGCTCCTCATGAACATTAAAATGGGTATTACTGAAAATGTTGAAGATTCTGACAAAATTTCTTTATTGATCTATTTCCAAAATTTTATATTTGCTGCAGGTTATATTTTGGACATTCACACAATACATGTTTGACAGTTATCAACACTTTGGAATTTGGGCATTTGGGAGGAGGGCCACATGGACTGTTCATTAAGTGTCCATGTGTCAAATGAGCATGGCCTATTCGAAGACACGTCAGAATTACTTGTGTGTGTCTCTCTCTCTGATATGACAAACTCCACTTTCCAACACTGGATTTTATCTGTTTTCATTTATTATTTTCAGGTTCTTCATTCCATATATTTTGCCATTTACTTACAATGATTGTTTTATATATCTTATATAGTCACTAATGGGCATGTTTACATTTGCTCTTGTCATGTGGACTGCTTCTTCAGCTGCTTTATCAGCCTCTTCATTTCCTTTAATCCCTACATGGGCAGGGATCCAACATATTTCAATATTTTTTCCATTATTATACAATTTGTGGAGTGAAACAAATTGTTAAACAATATTATTTTTTTATTACAGCTTTGAATGGCTTCTATAGGGCTTCTGGAGTCACTATAAATCACAAAAATTATTACATGAGGCTTCTCTAATTATTTTTATGGCTGATGATATTGCACATAACTCAGCTGTAAATACTGAGGAATATTCTGGTAGAGAGAACTGACACCAGTCATCTGAGGTAAAGAGATAGCATATCCCCATCAGATGCAACCATTTTGCCAGAGGGGTGAGAACCTGAGTAAAACTAGGGGCCATGGAGAGGTCTATCGGGTGTGCCTGAAACTGGAAACTTTTGCCCTGGAACACAAACCTTGATACTTCCTGGAGTCCGGGTGAACTGGAATCATTTAGTGTCCTGCATATCGATCATGACCATCCAGTCTCCCTGGTGGATGGCTGCCAGGACTGACTACTTCAAACAATCCATTCTGAACTTTGTTGTTTGAACAAAGAAGTTCAGAGCACTGATGTCCAGGCAGGTCTCCATCCTCCTGATGACTTGGGAACGACGAAGAGGCAGTTGTAGAATCCCTCTGTGCCTGATATCCTCGACCACATCCACAACTTGCTTCTCGAGTAGAGTTGAAACTTCCGAGACAGGGCAGTTCACCTCTGAGCCCACTGAGTAGGCCGCTGAATGTTGGGAGAGGTTACTACTGGGAGGTTTCTCCTGAAGGGGATTGCATAACCCTCTTCCAAGACCTTTAGCACCCACACGATTCTACACTCCTGGTCTTCCGCCTGCTCCAAAAATGAAGGAGTCTTGCTCCCACTGGGACATGGAGGGCAAGTAACTCACTTGCAAGGGGCAGACTTGCTGGTAGGCTTCTTGACAGGTCATGTCATTCAGAGGCTGGTTCTAGGACAGGACTGGAGGCAACCTCAGCACCTCGAAGGGCTTCTGCAACAACGGAAAAGACTTCCTGGCAGTTGTGGCAGTTGAAGGAGCTTATTGCTGGGATCCTAGTCCTCTTGGCAGACTGTGCAAGAAGGTCCTAAAACACTTCTTCTGGAGTTCACGTTACTTCCCAGGGTCTCTCGAGGAATAAGCTGGTCCTGTCTAAAGGAGCAAACAGGAGAGAGTGAATGCTGAGAGGGGAGTGACCACCTTAGTGGTAAATGAGCACCACAAATCTTGTTTCTTCAGGACTCCGATTGTAAAGATTCACCAACTCTTGGCTGCTGTCTCTCACAGCTCTATCAGCACAAGCTAGAACCCCCAACCAATCTGTGGCCAAAATCTTGAAATGTGGTGCAGTCCTCAATCTTCTTTGTTAAAGCCTCTACTATCCAATCAAGGAAGCTGAGGACCTCAAAGACTTGAAAATATCTTTAACAAGAAGATCCAGCTCATACGCAGTGAATAAGATCCTTGCAGAGGAGAAAGCTGAGCAACGTTTTAGCCTCTTATGAGACTGAAGAAGTCTATAGAGAGGAGGCAGAAACTCCCAAGGAAGGCGCTTCTCCAGCTGCATACAACAGATACTTCTGCCATATCAATCGAGAGGGAAGCGTGCAGAAAACTGCTTTCCCAACATCCTCTTCTAAGACAACCAGTTACCGATCATTCTCAATGGCTTTCCTAGAGGAAGAGGAAAGAACCATACGCGGTAATCTGGAAGTTCCTGCAGGTTGCTGTATCAAAAGGCCGAGCTTGGAGAAGACAGGATGGATGGAGAGAAGAACGAAGGATAACACACCAAGAAAAATCATAAAAGGGCCAAACAGGTCGACGCTGGTTGTTCCTCTTCTACTGGTTCCTCATCAGAGGAAATGGGCGACATCGGAGGGTCCGTACGGTCCTGAACCACAGGGGCTGGTTTCTGAAGAAGGCTCAGAATATTATCAAGTCGGCGCTGAATAAGAGGCAACGACAGGTCTTTAACAACAGAGGGTAACTCGCCTGATATGTCAGGAACTGGCTGTCCTACCTGTACATATATTTATATAAAAATGTACTGTATATAATTACAAACAAATATATTTCCCAGCCCGAGAAGAACCTAAAAGAGTTCAGAGGTCTGGTTAAACAAATCATTTATAACTAACTAACTAACAAACAAATATATACACACATTGTCATATATACATCTTTCTCCCAGTATCAAACCGTCATGCTATGATACTTCAAATACTGACTTCAAAGCTATTTCTGCCTCACATTTAGACCAAAGTACATTCATGATTATAAAGTCTTAGCTTCCACTGTGCAAGAACTTGAGAACAAAAACTTGCATGTGGAAGGTAAAAACTTTCTATCATATCCATGTCCTAACACATAGCTTTGACCCTTCATTGAACTGGAAACTGATACAGTGGCATTCAAGAGCCAGCTGTAAAAGATATTTTTCTGAAATAGCCTCAAAATACACCATACCAGTTTTAACTTTTACTCATTTAACAGGAAATGAGGAAGAATCAAACAAAAGAGCACTGACCAATAAATTTATCTTTGGCAGGAGGGAGTGAAAGTGGGACAACACAAACTATGGATTGCCAAAGACTGAGAGAGAATCAACCAAATCAGGGTTGAAAACCGTCTAGTCTAAAGGAAAATCGAGATGGCAGAAAATGGTAAACCCATGGAGACATAAACAGGAATGTCAGCAATGACGTCACTACAGAACAAGGACGACAGCCAGGCCCATCTGCATAACACTGAAGGGGCAACTGCTGAGGAGCAAGAGCCTGTGCTAGCAAAAATGCTGATTTAATCTGATAAAAATGTATAGGAAGAGCCACTAGTACAAATAAGAACAGCTGTCAAAAGGTGATGAATATGAGGTGATAGAGATGGAGGGTTAACGTCAAAAAAAAAAAAAGGAAGAAATAATGATGATACAAGTACTGATGTATTTTCAGAAACTACTAAAGTAAATGTAATACTACTGTATATCTATAATCCCTAGATAACTCCACCAGTTTACACAGATCATTATCACTCTCTCAAAAAATATACACGTGAGCAGATAAATTTGAGTGCTAAACCCTACAACATTTTGAGAACATGTCGTTTGAGCTGGAGGACAGCTGAGAGACATGGCAAAGAGCACAGACCTTGGCCCTGAGGCATGTCTTGGTTCTCTGTTAGCAAAAACCTGGCACATAGTAGTCCAGAGAGCAAGCTACATACAGATGAAGGCTCGACACCTTCTCTACAAGGGGAAACCAAAAGGTCAATCTCTGGGGAACTGCAATCTTGACCCACTACAGGCAGTCCCCCGATTTACACGGTTCCGCCTTCTTAACAGCGAGGTTCTGAAAAAATTCAAATATATTCATCAGAAATTATTTCCCGGTTTCCACGCATGTTCAATTACGACCTTCATTTGCCGATCAAACGGAAGAAATATAACACAAAAACGGCAGAATAATCATAATTTGAAGGTTTTTGATGTAAAACTCAATAATAATGCAGTTTACGTCGTTTTCAATGCACCCAGAGCATTAAAAGTAAGGTTTTCTTATGATTTTTGACGATTTTCGACGATTTTCCGAAAATTACACAATTTTTAGGTTACGACGGTGCAAGAACGGAACCCATTTCATCAACTTTTACCGCCTGTATATATACAGTTAAAATTCTAATCAATAATATAAGAATATTCTCACTTTACCTATCACCTTTCTCCTGAACCAATGGAAAGCATAAGAAGGCAGAAAACTCTTAGAGCGAGTGAGAGAGAATCAACTTATCAGGCAATAAAAGAGTAGGAAGATAAGCAACACCATTGGAAAAAGGAGAAAAGATTGAGTAGGCTTATGGTTGGCCCTAACAATAGTTCACAAAATTATTCATTCTCTCATCAGACCACCTCCTTCTTTCTTCATGACATCGAAAAGCACACTCATGTCCCTAAAGGTTGGCTAACACACAGTGTGACCATAATGCACAACTGAAACATTCGCTTTACACAAAACTTTTCCTATATAGCCTAATGCTGGCTGTAGATGACATAACGCAAACCAGAAAGCAAGTCTTTATACTGCACAGGAGAAAATCAGTCAGAAATAGTTAAAATTATTACCGCCAATTTACACCCTGATGCATAAGGACACGGCATGAAGAATTCTGACAAGAATGTAAACAATCCAACGCCACCTGGTGATTACAAAGACAGCCCTTGCGAGTTGGCCAAATGTTATCTATTTTGAATGTAATTTACACCTAATGGCACATAAGTTAACTTTAACAACTGGTAAGATTCCAAATAATAATTTCTCCATGTGCCTGGACATAAGTCTTATCTCTACTAAGCAGATCTTTTTGTGGTAAGGATTTTTATTTTTTGCAGGTCCTCCATATAATTTCTATGTAACACTCAGTTTATAATAGTCATAAGTATTATGCTGTTTTAGGGAATGATATATACCAAATGATGACATGTTAGAAAGGACACATCTGACTGATGAACCTGATAACCCTCAGTAACCTAGACCAGGACCCACAAATACTCAAGGGCATAAAAAGGCTTCTAGTTAAAGACTCTGCAGTAATGATCCCCTAAGGTGTCAGACAAGAGGACAGAATACTACTTTAGATATATCTGAATTAGGGAGAAAGAACCCTCTTCTACAATGAGGCTTCCAACAGAGCACTTTCAGGATATTTTTTTTATATTACATTTATGGCTCATACTGTGAATCAAAGTAATCTCTATACAGTTCAGGAAAATTCTGATAAAAATTTGAATTTGACTGTTGATGAATTAGAGCACTTTTTGGGATATTACTTGTATGCCTTTGACTAAAATGTCAAACTCACGATTACTGGTTTATATTAGTCGTTACATAAAGTTTTATATATGGAAATGTGCGTAATTTTGTGTAGAATACAACAGAAAATAATTCATGGTTATAGCTTTTATCAGTTTTGAAATATTTCCATATAAATCACGATAAGTGCTAAAATTTCAACCCTTCCAAACTTTAACTCAACCGAAATGGTCGAAAATGCAATTGTAAGCTAAAACTCTTACATTCTAGTAATATTCAGTCATGTACCTTCATTTTGCAACAAATTGGAAGTCTCTAGCACAATATTTCGATTTATGGTGAATTTTTGAAAAAACTTTTCCCTCACGTCCGCATGCAACAACTCTGCTCAAACATCTCGGAAATTCTTTTGTCACTTTGTCGTAATGTTTGCACCATTTTAAATTAGTCATTACATAAAGTTTATATATGGAAATGTGCACAATTTCATTTTAATACAACAGAATATAACCTCATTTGTAGCTTTTATCAGTTTTGAAATATTTCCATATAAATCAAGGTAAGTGCAAAATTTCAACCTTGCATCAACTTTAACTCGACCAAAATGGTCGAAAAACGCAATTGTAACTAAAACTCTTACATTCTAGTAATATTCAATCATGTACCTTCATTTTGCAACAAACTGGAAGTCTCTAGCACAATATTTCAATTTATGGTGAATTTTTTGAAAAAACTTTTTCTTTTCGTCCGCAAGTAACTCAGCCAAACATCTCGAAATTCTTTTCGTCATTTTGTCGTAATGTTTGCACCGTTTTATATTAGTCGTTACATAAAGTTTTATATATGAAAATGTGTGCAATTTCATGTAGAATACAACAAAAAATAACTCATAGTTGTAGCTTTTATCAGTTTTGAAATATTTTCATATAAATCACAATAAGTGCCGAAATTTCAACCTTCGGTCAACTTTGACTTGACCGAAATGGTCGAAAAATGCAATTGTAAGCTAAAACTCTTACATTCTAGTAATATTCAATCATTTACCTTAATTTTGCAACAAACAGAAAGTCTCTAGCACAATATTTCGATTTATGGTGAATTTTTGAAAAAAGTTTTTTACATCCTCTGAACGCATAATTCATGCATCATTTTGTGATAATATTTTTCTGTGTTGCTTTGATCGTTTTACAATTTGTTATATACCAAAATCATTGCAATTTAGTGTACAATACAGAGAAAAAAATAACTTCGTTAGCTTTAACCGTTTTGCTCTTTCACAGGATTTGTATACAATTATATATGAAATTTTTGTTCACCCTGTCATATATTTCAATATTTATATATGAAAATATTTTTTTCATTTCTGGTGGTTGCATACTAAACTTCAAGCAATGACAAAAAGGAGCCAAAATGGACTGAATCTTAAAAACTAAGCATGCTGTGACTTTTGAAGAAAAAATTTTTTCTGCTTCAGCGTTTAACTCCCAAACAATACCAAGTGACAGACACTTTTGTAAATAGAGGCTCATTCGTTAGAGGGTTAATGACCCTAACTATGACACTTTCAAAAATTAGACTTTCTTAACTTATCTTATGAAATTTCATGAAA
This sequence comes from Macrobrachium rosenbergii, assembly GCF_040412425.1. Lineage (NCBI taxonomy): Eukaryota > Metazoa > Arthropoda > Malacostraca > Decapoda > Palaemonidae > Macrobrachium > Macrobrachium rosenbergii. The sequence continues at coordinate 16,879,075 of NC_089798.1, forward strand.
TTCCCATGCCACAAAAATTATGTTATGTGAAGATTAGCAGATACTTTCTTTCAAGGACATATCTTCTTTGAAGCAGTATTTCCAGCCTAGTAATCCTCATATATATGGGTATAAAATCCACACACTCTAGGGTACATTGTATCATGCAAGACTTCAAAAGGACTAATTCAACCTATGAAGGGTAAGCTAGATTTAGGAGGCAGCTCAAGAGTAGTTTTGCATTTAGAAAGTATATATCTGTGGGCAAAAATCATTTGCTTTACTTTAACAACTGGTTTGCCTCACTTCAACTGATGACCTTATTAGCCAAGAAACAGATATGCTTTTTGGATAAAATGACTACCAGGTATATTCTTTGATAAGGACAAAGCTATGGAAAAGAAAGGAAAGGGTACACACCAAGATAAGACACCTTTGGTAGATAATGTTTGAGGTGTGGGCAGAAAATGCATGGACAATAAGGCTCACTTTGTTGTTAACATTTGTATCAGGAGAACCTCTGGATTCAATGTAAAGTTTCGACAAACGGCTAAGGCTTCAATCATGATCCCATGCCTTACACTTGAAGAATATAAAATTTTTTTTATAAAATTATTTGGATATAAACCAACTGTATGTCTAAAAAATTATGTGAAGATGTTAGCTTAAATCTTTGTGTTGTAAGGTGCCCTCAGCATACAAAAAAAACAACAAAATAATGCTTGGCTGACCTGCAAGGACTGTCCCTGTAATCACCTGTTTCCCACCAGGTGGCATTGGAATGTTTAAGTTCTTGTCAGAATTCTTCACAACAACCCATTAAGATGTGGAGAAGCTGAGTGGGTTTCCACTTTAACAGTAGGTAAGCATCCAAATAATTCATTTAATCACAGAAATTTTCATTACTTGGAATGAATCTTACCTATTATTAAGGTTAGATGAAAACCACACTGAATGAGGATTGTGGTTAGTGCAGCCAGGGAAACATCTGATCAGCAAGACAACTAAAAGTTTTTTTTTAAAGCTACAAAAAGTTTCTGAACACTTCTGCCACTTGTATGATCCTTCCTGGTGAGAACTGTAACCAGACAGTGGATCCAAAGCAGGTGTAAGGGCCTCTTAGTGAGATTTGTCAGAGGATTCTTACAAGGAAAAAGGACTCTCTGTGCTAAAGCTGAAAGCCCTTAACCAACAGTAAAAAACTAAAGACAATGACTACCTCCAGGTATGAAGGTATGCCCCTATACACTAATGTGTATCTTCATGCTTCCCAACCTCAACACTAGGATTTCCTAAGAACCAAAAATAGAAGAGAAAAGAAGATTTTCTTGTATTTCATTCAGAAGAAAATGTACCTGCTGTGACGATATGCCTAAGGGCTTTGCAATTCTCATAAGAATTTGTTATCTTGCAAGCAAAGTAAGGTAAAACCAAGTTCCACGTCCACTGACTTGCGTAACAACCTTCTCTATTGAAATGTTTTCAAGGAAAATGAGAGGTATGCTAACAGCATGGACATTGTGAGGTTTTACTTTCAAACAATGGCAAACGATCAAGCTTTGATTCTGTGTGCTGACTTGATAACATAATAGTAGAAAAAAAAAAAATACAGCATTCTAGAACTTGTCTTCAAGGATTGTGTTTTTGATAACTCCTTTGAAACTAGGGTAGCAGATTTTCTTTGCCTACTAAAGCAATTGAATTGGGCACCGTCCAGTCTGGGAAAGACTCTGCTTTGACATTTTTAGCCCTAAACACTGGGAAAAATCAAAATACAGGTCCCTTGAACAAAGTCTTACAAGAAAGGGCTTGAAGTTCACTAATACACTTTGCTGTAGCAAAAGCTCAAGGAAAAAGCATTTTGAAAGTTACTTTAAGTTCTTCAGAGAAGCTTATCCAAAGACCCAAACTGAGGTAATATCAAATTTAAAGTCTATGTCCAAATTCCATCCTAAACAATGATAGGAGGATTTTGGGGCTTCAGGCTCAAAAAGATCAGAAACCCTCATCCACTGGCATAAGCAATATTCAAGTTAGCATATCCCAGAACTGAAGGCACCTTAAAGCGATATACTGTACATTACGCGAACAGAGTTGTTTTGTGTACCTGAGATACTAGAAGAACTAGATTAGGTTATCTACATGGGTATTGGAGGTTGGAAATCCCTCAGGACAAGCACCAAGATCAATGAACTGACTGCTGTTGCTGATAAGGTCTGCCAGTCAAGGGCCACCTACTTAAGGATTGGTTCCCTAGCTGCTCTCAAAAAGCCTCTTGCATGCAAGCAAGAGATAAGTTTCTATGCAGTCAGTTGATGCATGTGGAGATTTTGATGGAATCTTCTCATATATGACTGTCTAAGATCTTTCCTGATTGGCAGGAGGTGAAAAACTGCTACTGCCAGGAGAAGTAACTCAGAAAACCATTCCCAGTAGGGGCCACCAAGAGCTAGAAATGGTTTTTCTCCGACATTCACTGTTTGCCAAAAACTTTCCTCAAGAGCGCAAATGGAGGAAAAGCATATGGGTCTAGATTCAACCACTCTTAGTATGAAAATCCTCAACTATCCCTGTAGTTTTGCTTTTTTAGCTGTGAACAGATCAAAGTTTGGGGTTCACCAAAGGTTCCACAACTTCTGACATACTTATGGATGAAGAGACCATTCTAAGAGAAGACTTGCCCTTTCCTGCCCAGTTGCCCTGCAGTAACATTTTGTTTTTCGCTGGGGCAAACTGTGGTAAAAGAATGATGTTTGTGGACTGTCAAAATAAGTTTGTCTGCTAACCTGAACAAATTTTTCTAATTGTATTGCCTTATGAATCCTCCCCTATGTCCTCCCAACCTGTCAACAAGGCATCTGTGAGTTTGTCACTCATACAGATGGAGGAGTCAGGGTGACCTGTTTCACCAGAGATTCCTTCCAAATCTAAGGCCGAAGTATCTCCCCAACTCTTTTAATCCTTTGATGAGGTCTGTCTCAGATATTTCTTCTTGCATGCGATAGCCAGAATTTGTTCATATTTTTAGTTGCAATCTTGTATTGGTTCTATTACTCATGAGAAATGCAGCAGGCCCATCATACATTCTGATTGCCATCTGGAAACTCTGGGCTGTGCAAGGAACCTTTTGAGGACTTGCCTTATTCTGTTTTGAGTATGATGGGGAGAGACAACAGGCAGTGAAGAGTATCCCAACACAGTCCCAGCCACTGAAAGTGTCTGCTGGGCGTGAGGCAGGATGTTTTCAAATTTATAATAAAACCTTTTGACTGTACTGTAGTCTGTTGACCATTGCTCTTAGGTTTTTCAAGCACTCTTTTCTTGTGGGCCCCCAGATCTTTTTGTTTGAGTTTTCGAACGAATACCGTTGCTAGTTTTGAAAAATATTCTTTAGGCAATGTTTAGCCAAAAGGACATGACTTTGAATCTGTACGTATCTTTCCCTATTCGGAACCTTAGGAAGGGGCGGAAGGGAACGGCTATAGGAATGTGACAGTGTGCATCTTCCAGATCCACAGAAACTGTCCGAGTCCCATTTTGAAATGATTCAACGTACTTAGGTAATGGTAATTATCCAAAAATTTCAGCAAACAATGTGCTTGTTCAATGCTGACTGGTTGAGGATCACTCTTCTTTTGGATGAGTCCCTTTTGAGGACACTGAAGAGACATACTTGGTGGCGAATATACGCAAGTTTCTCTATAGGCCCCATTAACCCTTAAAAGCCTACTGGAAGTATCATACGTCAACTAAAATTGTCTGTTGGGTGCCAAGTGGACGTACCGTACGTCGACTACAAAAAATTTCAACCTTCGGTCAACTTTGACTCAACCGAAATGGTTGAAAAACGCAATTGTAAGCTAAAACTCTTACATTCTAGTAATATTCAATCATTTACCATCATTTTGCAACAAACTGGAAGTCTCTAGCACAATATTTCGATTTATGGTGAATTTTTAAAAAACTTTTCCACCTACGTTTTTGTGGTAACTTTTGGGGGTGAAAACTTCAGAAATTCTTTCGTCATTATGTCGTAATTTTTGCACTGTTTTATATTAGTCGTTACGTAAAGTTTTATATATGAAAATGTGCGCAATTTCATGTAAAATACAAAAAAATACAACCCATGGTTGTAGCTTTTATCAGTTTGGAAATATTTTCATATAAATCTTGATAACTGCCAAAATTTCAACCTTCGGTCAACTTTGACTCGACCAAAATGGTACAAAAACGCAATTGTAAGCTAAAACTCTTACATTCTAGTAATATTCAATCATTTACCTTCATTTTGCAACAAATTGGAAGTCTCTAGCACAATATTTCGATTTATGATGAATTTTTTAAAAACTTTTTTCCTTCGTCCGCTCCAGAAATTCTTTCATCATGTTGTCGTAATGTTTGCAACGTTTATATTAGTCGTTACATAAAGTTTTATATATGGAAATGTGTGCAATTTCATGTGAATACAACAGAAAATAACTCATGGTTGTAGCTTTTATCAGTTTTGAAATATTTTCATATAAATCACGATAACTGCCAAAATTTCAACCTTCGGTCAACTTTAACTCGACCAAAATGGTAAAAACGCAATTATAAGCTAAAACTCTTACATTCTAGTAATATTCAATCATGTACCTTCATTTTGCAACAAACTGGAAGTCTCTAGCACAATATTTCGATTTATGGTGAATTTCTGAAAAAAAAAACTTTTTCCTTACGCAATGCGCGTAACTCGCCAAACATCTCAGAAATTTTTTCAACGTTGTCGTAATGTTTGCATCGTTTACATTAGTCGTTACATAAACTTTTATATATGAAAATGTGCAATTTCATGTAGAATACAACAGAAAATAATTCATGGTTGTAGCTTTTATCACTTATGAAATATTTTCACATAAATCACGAATAACTGCAAAATTTCAACCTTCGTCAACTTTAACTTTCGACCGAAATGGTCGAAAAAACGCAATTGTAAGCTAAAACTCTTACATTCTAGTAATATTCAATCATTTACCTTTATTTTACAATAAATTGGAAGTCTCTAGCACAATATTTCGATTTATGGTGAATTTTTGAAAAAACATTTTCCTTACGTCCATGGTAACTCTGCCGAACATCTCAGAAATTCTTCGTCATGTTGTCGTAATGTTTGCATCGTTTATATTAGTCGTTACATAAACTTTTATATTTGAAAATGTGCGCAATTTCATGCAGAATGCAACAGAAAATAACTCATGGTTGTAGCTTTTATCAGTTTTGAAATATTTTCATATAAATTACGATAAATAGAAAAAATTCGACCTTTGGTCAACTTTAACTCGACCGAAATGGTCGAAAACTGCAATTGTAAGCTAAAACACTTACAGTCTAGTAATATTCAATCAATTAGCTTCATTTTTCAACAAACGGGAAAATATCATAGTGATAATATTTTCTCTGTGTTGCTTTGATCGTTTTACAATTTGTTATATACCAAAATCATCGCAATTTAGTGTACAATACAAAGAAAAAAATAATCCGTTAGCTTTAACCTTTTGCTCACAGCGATTTGTATAAAATTATATATGAAAATTTTTTTGCGCTGTCATATATTTCAATATTTATATATGATGATATTTTTTTCATTTCTGATGGTTGCATATGAATCTTCAGGCAATGACAAAAAAGGAGCCAAAAATGAACTCTTAATCTTAAAAACTAAGTGTGCTGTGATTAAAAAAAAAAAAATTTTTCCTCTTTGGCGCTAACTCCCGGCATACACTTTTCATACGGGAGACATTTTTGTAGAGGCTCGGCGTTTAAGGGTTAACAGGACCTTTCTGTACATATAAATCATACTGTCCCAACACACGGAAAACTTCCATTGTCTGTGATGTCATCAAAGCTGACCCCAACCAATATAATTCCTCTTGGTATCTGCTTCCTTCTCTGCCTTTGCCTTTGACAGACATTCCAGGCATTTTTTTCTTTTTTTCCCCTATGAGATGGTTTTTGGACCTTGTGAAAAAAGATGGCCTTGAAGTTGTTGTTGTCCCTTTGCAGGAAATTGTCCCTTCTGACTACCTACCTGTTTTTTGAGGAAAAATTTTTGGGGGGTGACTGAAGGCTTATATGATTTTTTATCAAAGTGAGCCTTTTTTGGGCTTGAGTAACGGGAATTTTGGGTTCTTTGTTTCCTGAATTCCTCTTTTCCCAGAAGAGTGTACACTGCACAATTCTGTTGGTGGGCAAGCTCCTTGAGTTGAGCCACAACAGATTCCTCTAACAGGTCCTTACAGAAGGGGTTAGAATGTAATAATGCAATGACACTGGAGAGTGATTTGATGGAGCTCTCCAATGCTTCCATTCGCAATTTTATGCGTCATTCTAGGAAGTCAAAGAGTGCTTTCCATCAGGTTCTCATAAGACTTGGCCTCAACAGCAAAAATTATCCTGGGATGTTCTGGAAGCCTAAGATGGCAACTTCTAGCAAGGTGGTAGAAGTTATAATGCTAAGGAGTCGAAGCCTAGCATAAAATTCTGATGAGGTTACTTGGTGAGCAATTTGGGTCTTATTCAAAAAGGAAGCAGAGGTCCATTTTTCACTGACCTGGTAAAGGGTGATTTCTTCAGTTTTTAATGCTATAGGCACAGGTTAGAAAACCATTTCTGTTAGTGGTTTCTCCAAGTCTGGTGAGGATGGTACCAGGTGCCATTCTGTATTAAGGAATGCTGCCGTTTGTAAATTCTACATTTACAACTTCGATCATAGTTTTCTCTCATTAACCCTCTAACGCCGAGCCTCTATTTACAAAAGTGTCTGTCGTATGCCGGCGTTTGGGAGTTAGTGCGAAGCAGAAAAAGCTTTTTCAAAAAATCACAGCACGCTTAGTTTTTAAGATTAAGAGTTCATTTTGGCTCCTTTTTTTGTCATTGCCTGAAGTTTAGTATGCAACCATCAGAAATGAAAAAAATATTATTATCATATATAAATATTGAAATATATGACAGTGCAAAAAAAAAATTCCATATATAATTGTATACATATCACGCTGCGAGCAAAATGGTTAAAGCTAACGAGTTATTTTTTTTCTTTGTATTGTACACTAAATTGCAATGATTTTGGTATATAACAAATTGTAAAACGATCAAAGCAACACAGAAAAAATATTATCGCAAAATGATGCATGAATTCGTAACGCACAGACGTAAAAAAAAAGTTTTTTCTAAAATTCACCATAAATCAAAATATTGTGCTAGAGACTTTCCGTTTGTTGCAAAATGAAAGTAATTGATTGAATATTACTAGACTGTAAGTATTTTAACTTATGATTGCAGTTTTCGACCATTTCGGTCAAGTGAAAGTTGACTGAAAGTAGAATTTTTTCTATTTATCGTGATTTATATGAAAATATTTCAAAACTGATAAAAGCTACAACCATGAGTTATTTTTTGTTGTATTCTACATGAAATTGTGCACATTTCCATATATAAAACTTTATGTAACGACTAAAATAAAACAGTGCAAACATTACGACACAGTGACGAAAGAATTTCTGAGATGTTTGGCGAAGTTACAGGGACGTAAGGAAAAAGTTTTTTTAAAAAGTTCACCATAAATCAAAATATTGTGCTAGAGACTTCCAGTTTGTTGCAAAATGAAGGTACATGATTGAATATTACTAGAATGTAAGAGTTTTAGCTTACAATTGCGTTTTTCGATCATTTCGGTCGAGTTAAAATTGACCGAAGGTTGAAATTTTGGCACTTATCGAGATTTATATGGAAATATTTCAAAACTGATAAAAACTACAACCATGAGTTATTTTCTGTTGTATTCTACATGAAATTGCGCACATTTCCATATATAAAAGTTTATGTAACGACTAATATAAAACAGTGCAAACATTACGACGTGACGAAAGAATTTCTGGCGCGGACGTAAGGAAGAAGTTTTTTTTTTAAATTCACCATAAATCGAAATATTGTGCTAAAGACTTCCAATTGGTTGCAAAATGAAGGTAAATGATTGAATATTACTAGAATGTAAGAGTTTTAGCTTACAATTGTGTTTTTTGACCATTTCGGTCGAGTCAAAGTTGACCGAAGGTTGAAATTTTGGCAATTATCGTGATTTATATGAAAATATTTCAAAACTGATAAAAGCTACAACCATGAGTTATTTTCTGTTGTATTGTACATGAAATTGTGCACATTTTCATATATAAAACTTTATGTAACGGCTAATATAGAACAGTGCAAATATTACGACAAAATGACGAAAGAATTTCTGAAATTTTCGCCGAGTTACAGTGCGGGGCGTAAGAAAAAGTTTTTTCAAAATTCACCATAAATCGAAATATTGTGCTAGAGACTTCCAATTTGTTGCAAAATGAAGGTACATGATTGAATATTACTAGAATGTAAGAGTTTTAGCTTACAATTGCATTTTTCGACCATTTCGGTTGAGTCAAAGTTGACCGAAGGTTTAAATTTTTTGTAGTCGACGTTTGCTACGTCCACTCGGCATTCAACAGACAATTTTAGTCGACATTTGCTACGTCCAACAGGCGTTTAAGGGTTAACATGCTCTTGAGTACTGAGTTCCTCTCCTAAGTTGGGCAGAGAGAGCACCCGAGATGACGGCCTAGGGCTGCTCATCTTAGGAGAAGACTGTGCAGAGGGAAGGGGAGTAATATCCAAAATTGGAGGCACTGATTTCTGAATTGGAGGCTGAGCATTTATATTTGAACTTTTATGTTTGCATTCGTTGGCCTATCTGGCATCTTTTGTTTATCTTGGTTGCTGATATTTGATTTCAAGTCCTTAGCATAACTCTTTTCCTTACTTACAAGTCTTCTGGCATAACCGACATTTATATGCTCTGCGTCTGATTTTAGTAGAGCAGCTGTTACCATCTGAAAACGTGGGCATTTTCTATCACTGGACTTATGACCCAGATTACACTTAATGAGTTGAGAACCTAATGTGCATTCGCCATGTGCTGGTGCAGAACAGTTGTCACAAAACTTTGTCATTTTTACAGACTCAAGAAGGATGACCATATCTGAAACAGTTGAAGCACTGTAATGATTTTTGTTTGTATGAACGTACCAACGTCCTTTCATTTTCTATACTGTATACAAATGACAGGGAACATTATGATCCTCAAAAGTAATAATTATCATTGTAGTTTTTAGAATTTTACATACCAGCCAAACCTGTTTTGGACACATATCTAATATCTCTTCTTTGAGGCCATATAAATCCCTGTTGAAGATTACCCCTCTTCTATAACTAAAATTAATATGGGGTTTGGTATCTGCTAACATTTCACTGTCATCTACTTTTAAACTGCAAAGCTTAAGTGATTTTGTCTTGGATTTTGCATGAATAAGAACAGATTTCTTACCAAATCTAGAAATGTCACCATTTCCTATAGTGCCTACTTTCTTTTGCAAATATTTACTGAATTTAAAATAATTATCATTCTCCTCTTTTGTAGTTGCTATATGACACTGGGGGAGTTTAGGTACTCCCTGCAGATTATTTTCACGAGTCGGAGACTCATTTTCATTCTAGTCAGCTGGGTGATAAACATCTAATTTTCTAGAGAATTTGTCACAAAGTCCTCCCTGTATATTACAATTATGAAGAAGAATACTTTTAATGTTACATGTGGCACTAAAGGCACCTTCATGTTTCTCAAAAGAGATCCAGACTTACCATTTCACATTAGCTTCACTGTAGTTCGTACGTATCTCTAAAATTTTCCCATATTGTTTAAATGATACAAAAATACTCATAATGGCATTCAAGGGGTACTTCATATGCATGCAGAATTGTCAATTTTCCATGGTGACTTTCCTCACTCTTAGAATCTTTCCTTTGTGGAATTCCCTGTGGAGAGGTTGCATCAACCTTAGTTTCTTCTTTATGAGTTGGAATCTGTAAGTCAACACCAACATCCTTTTCTATGCCAGAAGTCGCTGCCAATGCTGGTGAGTTGTCGGATCAAGGGGAGGGAAAACTACTTGCCAAATCCATAAATTATTGCTAGCTCACATGCAGAAGTCCTAAAAGTGCACATCTGACACCCAAGATCCCCCACACAGACCCCAACAGCATATCAGAAAGGGAAAACCACGCAGCTTCTACTGTCTAGCCTTCCTCCCCACCCCAAAGCCCATGAAGAGACTCAAAGATGCCAAGCATGCACACACCAGACCTTCACCACACACACACACACACACACACCCACACACCAACTCAACCACCCACCCAAAACTGCTTGGTTATAATATCAAGAAAGTATTGTGGATCGGTCAGGCATTCGCATTCTCCACAAATAGCACAAGTGAGAGTTGACTCCCAATAGTCCACCCCATACCCTACCCTTTCTGGATAGCACCAATATGCTTGCAGTGGCCCAGGTATAAGCCAATTGGCCTGCTGGGAGTTCTGCCCCCACTAATGGGGACTGATTCCCCACTCCAAATGTATTGGTGGACTTCCAGACAAAAGCCAGGACTCCCATCCCCAAAAAACCAGGCCCCCCTGGATTCCGATGGGCTGATCCCAGAAGATGGTTCTGCCCTCAAAATAGCGATGGGAAAATCCCATCACTATCTCTTAGGTCCAAACCATATTGAGTGGCGACTCAACCACCACAACTCCCACAATTAGCTTCAAATGCATACCCCTTCCAAAACATGACCCCTTCTCAGACTCACCTAAGCAGTAAAATTTTGTGGAAGTGGAAATGTCCTAGCCATTTACACCAAAAACTACGTAGGATGATTTTTTAGGACCCGGGCTTGAAGGCCAGGTCTCTTTGCCCCTCACTTCATCAAGATGTCATACTAGGGGGGGCCAAATGATGATGACACGTGAGATGGTGACACAAGTGCTAACCTCTACTGAACAAATATCTCAGAGAAAATTGATTACGAGACAATAGATGGCTGCGAGACAGGTGGCGAAGGGCACAGGCCTCTGTCTTGAAGCATGCCATGGTTCCCTGGCAGTGACGAAAGCCTACTGATGCTGGGCAGTCCAGGGAACAGGCTACAAGCAGACAAAGGCTCTGATACCCTCTCACGCAGAAGAAAATTTTGATGTAAATTTTTAATGACTAGATTTAAGATATGACAGCATGTAAGAGTTATGCCTTTATCAAAAATTACAAAATAATGATACAAAACACTACTAGAGAGAGAGAGAGAGAGAGAGAGAGAGAGAGAGAGAGAGAGAGAGAGAGAGAGAGAGAGAGAGAGAGAGAGAGAGAGAGAGAGCATACTGTACTGTGAGGGCAGTCAAATGTCCTGATGTAAAATATAGCCAAGTTTAACTGTTGACCACCTAGAAACTCTGGACTCACTCTTTACACAGAATATATGACAAAATAATTTTATAGGGTCAGCATTTTTTTCAAGGGATGATGAAAAGGTGTTATTATTTTGCGGTAATCCTTCTGTAATGAAGATTTTTCACTAATTAGGGATTGATCAGGTCTCATAATGTCGTATTTGAGAAGGTCAACCTGTATTTATACCCATCTTAAAAGGACATATGAATACCTAATATGTTTCTGTAAAGCTCTGGTTTGTACTGAATTCAAACATTAACTTTTAACACATTCTGACTGGAACAAAAATATTCAAATGTCACATCATTTTAAAAATTTACTTTTTTTAAAAGTAAAAATCTACAACCTATAAGACATATTCATTAAATGACCAATAAAACAATATCTGAAGTGTCACTTTACAAAACACAAGTAAAAAATTTATCTTTTAGTGTTACTGTAAAAAAAAATAAACTATTCTAAAGCTTAATGATGATTCTTACCTTTCTGATCATCATTTGCGAGTTTCTTGAGAGCAAGTGCAATTGTTATCTTCAATTCCTCACTCACTTTTGCTTCATTGAAGCGAGTGTTTGGACCTCGTCTACGGCCCATTTTGTTCTGGCAAGAAAAACATCTGTCAAATTACATCCAAAAACAAACATGCTGTACTACAGTATACATTCAGTAATATACAGTATTTATTAAAAATTTTGAGGAAAAACATCCTTCATAAACCTCTAAGGAATTCATACAGTCACAATCTCCCAGATAAACAAGCATGCAGCCCCTCAGGGGAAGAGAACAAAAACTATTGTCAAGTTTTGCCATGAGAATATAAATAATAGTAAAAATACAAAAGTAATTTGCATTTTTCCTAGGTATACAAACCAGGTTTGGAAAGGTCCTTGTTCTAGGCCAAAATCCAAGGGTAAACGAGCAAACCGTGTCTCCTTGTGAAATAGACCTACTCTAGAATGATGGTTTGGATCTCACTAAAATGTCTCAGCAGTCACTTCAAACATACATCCAGGTTCCAGGAGACTGGATTTTCTTCCTTGCTTGGACTAGTCAAAGGATCACAGATGTCTCGAAAGGAGGGACATAGGATCTGAGACACCAGCTACAGAAAATCGCTCACTTATTCTGGGAGACGGAGCTCGAAGATTGACATCTGCATCGCAGAGTGAGGGCTTGAGAGAAGCCTTGTGCCATAGATCCCCAAACTGGAAGATCCTGTCTGCTAAGACAGACCTGAGATACTCTCTGAAGTCCGGACATGGACATGGAAAGAAGTACAGTAAAGCCGCCATATTCGTGATGGATGCATACCACACTCCCCAAGAATAGCTAAAATCCGCTAGTATTTAAAACCCCTCTAAAAACACTTAGAACTGCCTATTTTGATAGTTCAAACACAAAAAAAAAAACTCTAAAAATGCTTATACCTTAATATTTTAATAGTTTTATCATGAAAATACATTAATTAGTGAATATTTCTCAGTGAAAAATACCGCGAATGGGCGAATTTTCTGCGAATGTGTATATACGTTCCACTGTGAAATCCATAAATAGGTGAGTCCACGAATCGTGAGACCGCGAATAAGGGGCGATTACTGTATCCTGCATATCCAAGGTCTCCATCCAATTGCCCCGGAGAATGGACGACAAACTGTCTGGTTCATCTCCATCTTGAGCTTCGTTCTCTATTCGAAGAGAAAAAAAGGGAGCTGTGGGCCATGCATGCTTGCTGACTACCCTGCGGAGTAGAAAGCAACCGAGTGAACTTGCAGATCACCATGCAGACTCACAGACAACTGTATGGACTAGTTGCTGACTCTCCTCACACTTGACAACTGTGCAGACACGTGAACATCTGTGCGGGCTCGCTTTCTTATTTGGCCTCGATAACACCTTACATGGACTCAAAAGCACCTCGTACAGACTGAAAACATATGCGGAACCGTATGTGGCGGAAACTAATATCTGGCACAATTATAAAAGGCTTGAAAAGTCCATAAGAGAGACAAAAGCTTGGGCATGGGATAATAGTGGCCTTTTTCAAAACCAGGAATGACAAATTCTTCTGCAGTCAGACACAACCCTTTAAACAGAAAAAATAGTCTGTAGGCAGGCGCTAGGTGTTCAGCAGCGGGGGCCTAGTACTGGCTAGATAATGCTGAGCATTCTGAAACAGGCATCAGGTATTCGGGAATTGGTGCTAGGTGCCAGGAGCTTGGAAGTTGATTCCAGGCATTCAGGAATGGGTGCCACTAGGGAAATCTGGTCCGAGAGGGTTCAAGACACTTTCTCCTCTAGCTTGGAGCCAAAGTAAGGTCTCCAACAAAAGAATGGCCATGAGAGAAAGCATCATCATTTCAAAGGAAGTCGGACCGAGGAAGAGACAGCAGGAACCACAGCATAACTGCAGGAAGGCTGTGAGATGAAGCTAGCCTCCTTACCGCTTGACAGGAAGCGGAGAATTGGCAACCGTCAACTGCGTGTATCTTCAGCAGCTGTGAAGAACCAAAAAACGTTACGGCGCTCTCTGTATGTGCTGGAAACCTTGGAACTGGATGAAGGAATTGCAAAACTCTCATATGAAGTCTATCTAACTTGACTAACGTCTTGATGGATGACAGAGTCCCCAGTAGACTCATCCACTAATGTTCCAAGTAAGAAGAAAAAAAGGGCTAGAAATCAGCGGACTGTCTGAAATTAGCTGATTCTCTAGGCAGACGGAAAGCCCAAAAATGCAGAGAGTTGAGACTGACGTCAAAAAGCTGACTCTTGTGACGTCAAAAAGCTGACTCTTGTGACAGAGGCTGTGTTCTGAGGAAGAGGTGATGTAGGTCTATAGGCAAAAATAACAGGGCTGATGGTGACTGTGTGGCTCTTACAGTGGTAAAGGAACACCAGAGCTCTCTCTTCTTGAGATTCCAAAGAAAACAATGGAAATCTCTAAAAAACCATCTCAACTGTCTTGTCCGTACAGGACAGGACTAAGAGACAATCCAAGGCAAGGTTTCTCGATAAACACTTGGGAGTCCTCTATCTTCTTAGCCCGTGCTCCTGCTGCCAGTCAAGAAAAAACTTTTAACTTCAAAAATCTTGACAAGATCTTCAACAAGGTCTAGTTCCGTCGAAGCAGCAGAGGGGGGAAAGTCCAAAAACGCTTGTCTTGCTCCCTTTTCAACAAAAGTAAAATTCCCACCTTCCTGAGAGGCTTCTTGGAGGATGAAGAAAATGCCAGAGGTGGGAGATTTCTTCAACAAGCTAAAAAATTCGGGACACAAAAGTCCGTTTGCACAGGACAAGACTCCGAGACACTGATTGTCGCTAAAATGGGAGCAACGTTGGCTCGTCTCTCACTCTAGGCGACGGTGGAACAGACTGAAGAGAGCCAAAACACTTGTGAGCGGTCTGTATGGTGCTCAGAGGCGGGAGTCTGATACTGAAGAGTTGGCGCATGGTGATTGGGGACTGGCGCCGGCTACTTGAAAAGCCGGAGCCAGGCATTCAATCGGAGACTGGCGCTCAAGAAAGAACAAGTGTTCTTAGCAAAGATGAGCACCGAGTACTAAAGAGGAGCTGGCGTAAGTGCTTGTGCTGGGGGCATAAGAGTGGGCAAAGGAAACTCTGCAGGTTGGCGCCGAGTACTAAAGAGAGTGCCGTACACCTGGGAACTGATGTCAGGCGTTCAGGAATAGGCGCTGAGAGAACAGGAACTGGTGCCAGGCACTCAGGAAGATGTCAATTTGACAAGTGATGATAACACTACACATCTATCAAGATGCCTTTCCAGTGGCTGTCTAACACTACACATCCATCAAGATGCCTTTCCAGTGGCTGTCTGCCGATACCTGGGAATGTATTACAGGTTCGACTGAGGGAAGGGGTTTCACTTCTAATCTTTTCTCTAAGCAATGAAAGAAAAGAGAGAGGTTGCCACTAGAACAAAGCCCACATACAAGAAAGGGCTTGAAGCTCGCTAATATAAACCCTTAAGAGCTAATATAAACCCTTAAGAGTTCTAACTCGGCATAAGGCAGCCACTACGGCATTGCCTACCAAAGTAGTTAAATTAGGCACTGTCACAAATATGAGAAGGCTTCCACTTCTATATCTTTTCTCTAGCAATGAAAGAAAAGAGAGGTTGCCATTAGAACAGGGCCAACATACAAGAAAGGCCTTGAAGCTCACTAACACACTTTGCCACAGCAAAAGCTAAAAGAAAGGTGTCTTCAACTCTTTGCCGCAGCAAGAGCTAAAAGAAAGGTGTCTTCAAAGTTCTTAAGAGATGCCTTATCAAAAGGCTCAAACTGAGGTTATGCTCAAATCTGGGAGACTACGTCTAAATTTCAACATAAACCATGATAGGAAGATTGAAATTTCCAGCACAAAAGATAGAAAATTTCTTCAAACTTTAAATCATGAGCGATATTCCAGTCAGAACGGACTGTAATGTAAAGTGGTATCCTTTAATTGCTGTTACAGAAAACTGCTTTGCGTACCAGAGATACTGGCAGAACTTAAATCAGGCTACCTAGTGAACAGGGGCTGGATATAACTCTGGACAAGCACTATGATCAATAAACTGACCCCTGTTATTGATACACAAGTCTAACAGTGGAGGGCCTTCTAGACTTAAGGATTGCTAGAAATGCCCTTAGGTGGAGGTTTGATGGAATCTTCTCAAATAAGATTGTCTGAAAAGGTCTTTACTGAATGGAAAAAGATGAGAAACATCTACCACCAGGAAAGGAAGTTAGGGGAACCATTCCCTTTGGGGGTACCAATGAGCTATCAAAGTCATCCATGTGTTCTGCAAAACTCACAACTTGTTGAGTATTTCCTCAAAACAGTACACAGAGGAAAAGCATAAAGGTCTAGGGTTAAGCATTTTTGAAGGAAGGCATCAACTGCCCATGCCTGAGGCTTCTGGCATGGAGGGTAGTAAATTGCGAGAGTAGTGTTTTGGGCTGTCGTGAACAGATTGGTGTTTGGGTCTCCCCAGAGGTTTCACAACTTCTGGCAAACCTGAGGAAGAGGAGACTATCTGACTGAAGACCTTGCCCTTTTCTCCTGAGTTGGTCTTTAATAACAATGTTTTTCCCCGGGGACAAAATGAGGTACAGGAATAATGTTGCTGGCCTCTGTCTACAGGAGAATAAAGTTTCTTTGCTAGCCTGAACAAATCTCTTTATCTGTCTCTCCGTGTCGTCTTATGTAAGAATTGAGAGGTTGAATTGTTGGAAAAGGGGGCAATGGCACCATCTCTGACTAGATGTTCTGGGTGCGTAAGACCATTCCAAACTGCCAAAAGCTGTAGGTTGTTTACCTTCCCACTCCCTGACATCAAATGTTTCTCAGAATGGCCCCCAATCTGCCTCCGAGACATCTGAGGACAGTGTAAAGGTTCTTGAGGTCTAGAGGCCAACCCATTAATGTTCTCAAAACAGGTAGAAAATATGAAGTTTTCGTAATAAAACTAATATTGTAATACTTACCTAAACACCTGAATTCGCCCTTAATCCCACTAGCCCGAACAACTCTCAATTACCAATCCACTATTGGGAATTTTAACAGCCAGCGTTAACAATGGTGCAGGTAAAATCTTGTCACTTGAGCTACCATGACAAATGGTTGGCAACGCTGACACAGGTGTGCGCTGACACTCCCACTTTCGTCAATTGCTTTATTCAAGGTCAAAATTGATGTGGGGAAAGGAGGGTGGGAATCATTCAGGTGTTCAGGTAAGTACTGTATTACAATATTAGTTTTATTATGAAAACTTTATATTGCAATAAACTCCCTGAGCACCTGAATTCGCCCGATTAACAACATTTAGAGGAGGCGGGATCTATTCTATTGCATGCCATTTGACAACTGCAGAGATGGTAGCTCACCAATCTGCTCTGCATAAAATATTCATTTAGTCATACACTCACCAGATCAATCAATGCTTTCAGTGAAGAGACATGTTGGAGAGTACTTTGATCGACAGTCAGGTCAGTACTCTTGGTCCGTCGACCTCCCATGTGGCTCTTCAGAACCTCTCATATATGGAGGAGAATGAGGCAGAGTGCAGAGTGGCTGACCCTCCAGGAGAACAATCTAAATTTCCAGCCCACCACCTTTTTACAACCGCAGAGATGACAGCTTACCAATCTGCTCTACATAGTATATCTATTTAGTTATACACTCACCTTATCAATCGATGCTTTTGGTGACGAGACATACTGGAGAGTACTTTGATCGCCCATCAGGTCTGTACTGTCTCGGTCTGTCGACCTCCCATGTGGTCCTTCAGAACCTCTCATGTACAGAGGAGTACGGTGAACCTCCCATGTGGCTATTCATAGCCTCTCATGTATGGAGGGAAATGAAGCAGTGTGTGCTGAGCTGCTGATCCTCTGGATAAGGCCCGACGATCGACAGCGAAGAAGTATCTCAGCGCCGATGAAATAGCCTAGCCTACTAGAGCACCCCTTGGACTCGTGAGGGAAACTATCAAAGACTAAGATACTTAAAATGTACTAAACCTAAGTTCATGTGATTATACTATCACTGTTGCCTAAGAATTCTAAAGACTAAAAGGTATTCCTCTATCTGGTTAACCTAAGAATCTTCTCACTAAGTAAATACCACCTCAGCTAAATGAACGCACCCTAGATAATAGACTTTGCAGCTTGTGGACTAAGAGAATAACCCTCTGAACCTCCGCTTGGTTAAATACCACCTCAGCTAAATGAACGCCCTAGATAGTAGACTTCACCACTACACGCTATGAGGCGAATTGAATGTCTCTAAGTAAAGAAAGTAAACACTGAGACGGAATTCCAAGTAGCTGCCTCCAGAATAGACGGCACTGAATAATTCCTTAGAAAGGAAGATGAAATGGACATACTCCGAATACTGTGCGGTCAGGAAAATACAGAGCTGAAGACGATGAAGAACAACCCTGAGAAGCCTTGGAAATCACCTCCCTCCGAAAGTAACTAATCCCATTCTCTGACAGCGGACGGGAAGGATTCCGCAGAGAGACAAGAAGTGTATGCCGAAGTGGACGGAGTTTCCCAACCTTCGATAAACAGACTTTAATGCTCACACCGGACATAAACATATCTCCGCTGGATTGCCGGTAACGAACACTTGCAGATGAAGAACTTTAAATGAACGAGGCAGAGTTTTAACCTCCGACTCTGTCTTTGCCACAAATCCCGGAAGACAGACAAATATGTATCATTTCTCACATAGGAACCCAACCTAGAAACTGACTAAAGCTCGCCCAACCCTTTAGCTGAAGCTAAAGCTGTAAGATAAAGCAACTTCTTAGTCACTGTCTTAACGTTATAGCTTCAATGGGTTCAAAGGCAGGGGAACGCAAGAAAAATATTGAAGTACTTCCGACAAGTCCCACGGAGGGGCCTGAGTCGGCGAGACAGGACGTTCAATCTTAAAAGAACGTAACAAATCATCGATTATCTTACTACTAGAGATTTCAGGAAGGGGAAACTAATTGTACCGCTAATCGTTGAGCGGTAGTCAGCAATAGTCGAATACAAAAGACCCTTGACTTTCCAAAGGAATAAAAGAAAATCAGCTATTTTGGCTATGGAAGGTTTAGAGATGGAATGACCTTCCTTACAACACTAACTTCTATACCTTGTCTAGTTGAACCTGGTAAGGCTTATGGGTTGACTTTCTCAAGCTAAAAGAAAACTATCTAGACAGCTTTAGGGAGTCCGGACTGTCTAGTGGCTCTCTCTACAGTCGCCCTGCAACTAGGTACAGCACGCAAGGGTTTGGATAATAATGATGAGAATGTGGTCGTCTGAGAAGAAGTTTCGCATGGGTAGGGACATTGGAACTTCCGTAGGGAGCTCAAGGAGTTCCGGAGACCAAGCGTGTTATGGCAAGCAGGGAGCTATTAGAGTCACAGACGTCTTGACACTCTCCCGCAATTTCCTTATTACCTGATGAATGAGACCGGATGGAGGAAAGGCGTACACCTGCATGTGATCCCAATTTGTAACGTCACATCAGTGCCTATCGACATGGGGACCATTATTGGTGAGAAATAAACTGGAAGATGATGGTTTAATCACGTCGCGAATAAGTCCACAGTTGCTGGCCACTTCCGGAGAACTTGACATATTACTTCCAGAGCCAAAGTCCACTCTCCCCCCAAATACCTGAAGGGAGCGACTTAGCAAATCAGCCAGTATGTTGAGACTCCCCGATAAAAATTGGGGAAGAAGAGACACTTTTCATTCTTTGCACCCTCACAGGACTCTCTGTGGTATAGTATTGAGTTCTGTTGAGCCTGTCCCGCCCCCCCCAACTGCCCCGGCCCCGAGTTCTTCAGACACGACACGGCAATTACGCTGTTGCTAAACACAGCCACTACTCTGTTGTGCACTAGGACTGAAAACAATTGAGGGCTTCCTTTACAGCCTTGATTTTCCGAAGATTTATTGACTCCTCTCGTTCCTGAACCCCCCAGAGGCCCGAGGCCTGGGTTTCCTCCAAGGTTGTTCCCCAACCTTGATCTGAGGCATCTGTGTACAGATGAATGTCCATAAAAGCAGCTCAGCAGAACCTTCAGCAGTCCAGCTGAAAAGTGTCAACAGATTTGCCTAAGTCAGAATGGATTTGTAGTCTTGCCCCTTATACATGGTTAATATTATTAATATTGGTGAGAAGACAAGGACTGCCCCTGGACTTGCACTAAAATCTATACAGCTTCTGCTGCAATACTGAACAAGAAATTAGTGGACTTTCCTCTTGTTATTAGCAAGAAGCTCCTAGATGACTTATAACAGTCTCGGGAGCTAGACAACAGTTCCATGCAGTTAGGCAAAGCATTTCGATATTTCCGTAAAGCTTCCTGTCCCCGCCTGACGAAGCAGGTTTGTCTATGGAGGTAATGCCTGAGAACTCTACTGATATACGGAAGGACTGGGAACTAATGCCTCCTCAGCCACCAAAGTGCAATTAGAAACATGGAGTTCCTGGTATAGTCCTCAACCCTACAGTAACCCCCTTCAACAGCAGAAACATAGGGAAGGCATACATGAATAGGTTTGTCCAATCTTGAATCATAATGCCTACTGCCAAGGCTTGAGGGCTCAGAGCTGGGGAGACATACAGCTGGAGATAATGATTCAGCTTCACTGCAAAGAGATCAATGAGGGGTTGGCCACTCTCCAAATTGCCTTGCAAACTATAGGGTAAAGATCAATTGCGGGAGAGTACCTGTCCTGGATGACTTAATGTGTCTACCAAACATACAGTCAACCACGAAACAACTAAGGCATATGGGCAATATTCCTCTCCACTGTCCAAAGGCTTAAGTCCTGGTGATGGCTACTAAGGTTTCCGAATTCAAGCCCCCTTGTCTTCTAATGTGAGCTAGGGCAGGCACGTCCGAGAAGACACGAATTACTTAAATTCCCCCTGGATAGCCAATGACTCCTTGCAGTTAATGGGAAGACTCACTTCTACTGGCAATCATAACCTTGAAGCAACTGGTTCCTGAAAACCACACCCCCTCCTTGTCTGAGGCAACTGAATACAGTGAGAGGTCAGGGCTCAGGGACCCTAGGGACTTCCCTGCGAGAAGCAATTACAGGCAGGCCCCGGTTATCGGCAGGGGTTCTGTTCCCGACAGCGTAATGATAACCGGAAATCGGCAACATTAGTGCTGATCCCTGGTTATTGACACCAATAACCAGGGATTGGAGCCGATAACCAGAGATCGGCACCGATGACTGGAGATCGGTATCGAAGATCCGGTTATCATCGTCAGTAGACAAGCGCCGTAAAACCTGATTGCCGATAACCGGGGACTGCCTGTACTATGGATGATGACCAATGAAGGGAAAGCACCTGTTCTAGGCTCCACGGCTACAACTCATGGTCTGGCAAAGTCTCTCTCCATGCCAGTGCAACTGAAGAGGTAACATCCAAAGTCAAGCACTCGGAACTAACTTCCCCAGAGAAGACATGTGGCCTAAGTGATATAACCAGCATCAGTGGGCATGCTCCCCGAGGAGGAGAATTCTCTCATGATTAACAACAGGTTGTCTACTAGAGTTTGTGTTGGAAAACCTTGAACTGAACAGAATCAATCACCATACCCAATTTGGTCACTCTTTGTGTAAGTTCCAGAGATGACCTGTGACATTCTTAGTAAGCCTAGGACCTTGCCAAGCCCTGTAGAGGCTCTCTTGCCCTCATGCAAACCCTCTGGACTTCACAAAGATAATCTGGTCGTCCAAGTACAAAAGTAACTTTACTCCTAATAAGTAAAACATTCATGAAGGGGATAGCACCCCAGTAAAAACTACCCTGAAATGAAGAGCTCAACATTGATATGTCTTTCCCCATAGACAAAGAGTCAGCACTTCCTGACAGCTGGTGAATGGGGACACAAGAGTACGCATCATTCAACTACCCCATAAACATTCATGTCCTTCCTCCATCGAAGTTGAAGACCATGGAGGCAGACTCCATGGAAAAAAGTGAAACTGCTGGCCACAGAGGTTGAGCCTGTATATGTCTAAGACTGTCCTCCAACCTCCCATTGCCTGGCACTAGGAATAGCCTGTGTAAAAAGGTCAGCAAAGTTGCTGGTACTGCCTCTAATGCTGCCTTCTCTAATGGAGAAAGGACTTCCTTACCAACACCTCTCTCTTCTCTAGCTTGCTCTGTATAAATGAAAGGTTAAAAGGTGGTTGAAGAGGCAGTGAATTTCTGAAAGGAATGCAATAACCTTACAAAAGAACTTCCTTTACCAGGGTGTCTACAACTAAGTGTTCCCACACTTGCGTGAAGTGGCCCAATCTGTACCTCCTGGTACACAAGGGGTCAAGGAGCTAATCAGACTTGGGAGTCTTGATACAGTGAAGGAAATGCAAATCCCCCTTTGGCAGAAGAAATCTGGATCCTTGCTGCCAAAAGGACACTTCTTCCCTTCTGAGCATGGAAGGAAAACCGGGGAAAAGAGGTTGAATTGCTCAAAGTGCATTTAAAGTAAGAGGAAGAAGAGGAGACTTCCCTTAGTGGCCTGGGAAAGGTGGAGAAAAGTACTATTTCGGTGTTCTGTGTCTCCTTCTCTGTCCCTGCAGCTACAGAAATGGACAGCTTGTTGTCTATTACTTCCCAAAGGATGAGCTGTGACATGAGCCAGTTCACCTATCACATCCAAAAAGGCCTTGTTAAGGAAACAAAAACCCTTAGGGCTTATCAAAAGATCCCTGGCCCAAGGAGGAAATCCACCAAACTCCTTCAAACACAGGAGCGGCCCAGTGGCTGGCCACCAGGGCAACAGGAGCAAAAAGACAGGAGGCACAGCAGGAGCAGTTGGGACCACAGGTACGACAGGAGGCAGTGGCACAGCATACAGGAGTGCCAGAGAACCAACAGCGATTGATCATCCTTGTTGGGGCATGGTGTTGACATCGATGTGGAGATCTTAGCTATTACCATCACTGTGGTCATCTTCGAAGTATCCACTGTATGAGGGCAGCTTTCCGGCCAAGGGGAACTTCAGCTCCGCCTTACGATGCTTGCTGTCAACCTGGAGAAAAAAAGCAAAAATGATATTTTCATAATAAAATAAATTTTTGAACATACTTACCTGGTAGTTATATATATAGCTTAAGTACCTGACATCACGGCAGAATTTCAAAAACTGCGACATTCCACTGATGTGTCGGTAGTCAGGTGAACCACCTGTGCGCCCTCTACCCAGGTACCTGGAACCATTCCAACTATTCCTCAGATCTTCCATGCCCCTAATCTCTAGAGGAGGAGGGTGGGAATTTAATTATATATAACTACCAGGTAAGTATGTTCAAAATTTATTTTATTATGAAAATATCATTTTTAAACATCTAACTTACCTGGTAGTTATATATATAGCTGACTGACACCTTTGGTGGAGGGTCAGAGACAGCTAACATCGTTGGATTTATAATATAATTAAAGTTGCAAAACAACTCTAGGTTCCTACCTGTTAAGGAAGCTGACTTCAATGTTTTCTCATTATGTCTGCATTCCTTAAGAGATCCAGCGATCCACCCAGGGGGCTGAAAATCTCTAGGGGCTGTCAACCGGTGTATAACCTCTATGTGACTAGACCTCCTCTCAATACCCTTGCTCCGGGCGCTACCAAGGAACAAATCGACCATACTCTCATCCCAATGATTGCGGAAGACTGCGTCCAGCCTTCGCAAACAACCATAAGAATTCTTAATTCCAAGGTAAGAAAAAGGGTATTGGTTTATGGGATAGCAGGGGTATTCCCCTCTCTGACTACTGAATTAGATGCTATAAACGGACCCAGCGTATAGCAGTCTTCGTATAATGTTTGGACTTGTTTTAGATAGTGAGAGGCAAATACTGACTTGCTTCTCCAGAAGGTCGTGTCCAAGATACTCTGCAGGGATCTGTTCTGTTTAAATGCTACAGAGGTTGCTACTGCCCTGACCTCGTGCGTCTTCACTTTCAGAATCTTGTGGTCGATCTTGCTACATTCCATATGTGCTTCTTTTATCAACTGTCTGATAAAATAAGACAGAGCATTCTTCAACATCTGCACAGAGGGCTTTTTGACTGAGACCAAAGCCCTTCTGAATTTTCTTAAAGCCCTTTGTCCTATCCAGGTAGTGCCTTAGAGCTCTTACCGGGCATAGGACTCTCTCTCTCCCTCCGTGATGTCCGTAAGATTGAATCTCGAGCGCTCTGGGCCAGGCTTGTGATGGGCGTTCATTTTTGCAAGGAATCCCTAGTTGCAGTAAGCCGATTGCCTTGCCTTGTCTAAAGCCTATATTCTTGCTGAAGGCATGTATCTCACTAACTCTTTTTCGCTGTGGCCAAACTGACCAAGAAAAAGAGTTTTCATGGTGAGTCCTTTAAAGATGCTCTCTGTAAGGGTTCGAACCTAATCCCCATGAGGAACCTCAGGACCACGTCTAGATTCCATGCTGGTGAGTTCTCTACTCTCTCCTTGGAAGTTTCGAAGGATCTGAGTAGGTCCTGGAGATCATTATTGTTTGACAGGTCCAAGTTGAAAAACTAATAAAAAAGACTCAAATTCTATGATCAGAAATAGTGAGCCTGGCTCAAGCCATGATACAAAGGTTCCATTGCCCCTTCACCAGCGACGTGGTAAATTCTCCAAAATATGCTCCAAAAACCGAAATGGAGTAATTGGATGGTATCTAGCAGAATTTCGTTCTGCTAATTGCGGAGACTGAAGGTCGAAAACGCAACAGAGGCAAGCATAGCCTACGTTCGGCTGCGCACCTGGTAAACATATATTGCATACAGTTCATAAATACTGTACTCCTAAGCGTTAAAAACCAATCCAGATATAGTACTCAGCAGATGGTGTGATATCCTCGCGGGATGACATGATTAAAGCTGTAGTGGAATTGAAAACACCAAAGAAAAAGACCGCGGTGTTCGTGTTGTGCTAAGTTTGGAATGAAGATGAGGCGCGGTGATGGTGGCAGCAAGCGGAGGTATTAGGTAGAGCGGCTACTCCATGTTGAGGGCTTTGAGGAATGGAGAGATCTGTTGGGCAAAGCATCTGTGATAGTAGCTACCTCACCTCAGTGCATACCGACACCATTTGTGTTGTCGATCAGGGTAGTAACCCTGGCATTATGGATAACTTTTTCTCTGGTATATTTAGCAATGTTATACCTAGAAATGTGTGCACTGGAACCATTTCACTGGGTGTCAGTGAGGCAATCGCAATATACCCTCAGGGGACAATACTGATAAACATACCGACCTTAGGCGACCTCAGATCCACACCTGACAGGTGTCAGGGAGACGGAGTTTGGAAACTCATTAGCACTACTGCACCTGTACTGTGTTTACAAATATGATAATCCTATATTCATACATCTCTACTGCCTGCCTTAAAATTTAAACAATTTACAAATTTCTTTTGATATTAAAGGATCAAGTTTATACATCCCTTGACTGATATTCATATTATGGTTGTAACTTTCTTTTATAAACTCAGATTCAATGATATGCCTTTCAGTGCATTATTAGAATATACAGTACAATCCTTTTGCCCCTTCCCAGTTGATAGCATGATTGTTCTCACTAACATGTTTGCAAAAATGCCACACTGTTCCCTGTGCATATCTCACACATTTCTTATGCTGTTCAATTCTTTTTTCAATACTTTCCCCGTTTGTAATCTAAGCTGTCATAAGACTTTTACATGGATTTTATATATATACACCTTTAGTATTGTCAGGAAGTTCTTGATAAGAACATTTTTCATTGTTTTTGTTCTTAAATGCGACATTAACACCAAAATTCTTAAGAGATGGGATATCTCATGTGTGTATAAGACCAGTACAAGCAAATTTTTTTGTGTTGTAAGATTCTTTTGGTTTTGATACATAGTCTTTTTGCCTTCAAGTGCACTCTTTAATACACTGTCAGGATATTTCAATCTCTTGCCTGCATTCCTAATCTTATCTATTTCCTCATAATACAGTTAGAATTTAAATACCCATAATGCTCTTAAAACATAGATGAAAACACTGACTTTTCAACCTTATTGCTTTGTCCGGGAATAGAAATGCACATAGGAAGAAATATTAGTGGGTTGTCTATACACTATATTTAAACCCACTACTATTTCTTCGTATGAGGACATCCAAAAAGGGTAAGCCCCCATCATTTTCCATTTCCACAGTACTGGAACCATATGCTCCAGTACAGAGCAAAAAAAAGTAAATATCGTCTTGACCCAACTTTGACTCACTTCGATTCCCTCTTTGGGAGTGGCAGTTGCTCAAGGTTTCTAACCTTAGAAACTGACCACAAAATATCAGCACTCAAGTTGGAAAATTATTTATTGAGCAGACACTCGACTGAAATCATCGTTTAAGGCAAATAAAAAGAAAGACATAGTTTATAGAAGCCACAACAAAAAGTCAGCCTGAAAATTATTTATCAATAAAAGTATAGGTAACATAAATATCAAAATAAAAAAACATGATATATAGACAGTATTCCAGTGCCATTGTACTTCCTGAGAATAGTAACAAGCCAGTTGAAAAAGAAAAAATACTATCGCCTCACTTAAAAGATACCCAAAAGTACAGGATTGTGAGACAGTACCACCAGTCTGCCAAGTAAACAGATGAATAAACATGGAGCATATGGTTCCAGTGTAATTACATTAAGATTTTTGGGGATTTTTCTGAACAAAGGATGTCAGAGGCAGTTTCAGGGTTGTTAACTGTGCAAGTCAGTGTCATCAAAGGGCAAAAATTTGCCCAGATCCTTACAACTACTATTCATAAAGATTTAAGTAAAGAAAAACAAAAATGAAAAATAAATAAATAAATAAACCTGAAAACCTTAAAGGAGCATCATCAGCCTTTCATGAGTTTATTCTTCCACCAATGGCACAAGTGAGAACAGACTCCCAAATGTCCGCCCCCTACCCTACACCACAGGGGATGGCACAACATGATTAGAGTGGCCCAAGTGTAAGCCAAACCCGCTTGCTAGTATTGAGAGTATTTCAACAGTACAACCATCCCCACCCTAATCATATTATGGGCAAACCGAATAGAATGCCGAGTCTATCCCTAAAACCAGATCCCCTGGAATCATTGGTCAGCCCTAAAGAATATTTCACCCTTTTGAGCTGTCAATCTGATAGCTATCAGGTCAAACATTATCCCGGGCGGTTAGTGGTCTACACGTTTGTCCACTATTTAACTGGATATAAACCCAATCCCAGCTATGATTCTTTTCCTATTTAACAGGTCAATAAATTTTACTTAAAATTAGAAAAATTCCACAAGTAATCCAGACAAATAAATTATATATGAGACTGACTCAAACCCGGGAACAAATCCCTGGGGTTCAAGAGCCCCCTCACCATGGCAAGGTGGTCCCACACTGAGGGGGGCGGTGTGTGATTCTCAAAAGAGATCCAGGCTTCCCATTTCTCATCAGCTTCACTGAAGTTCATATGTAGCTCTAAAATTTTTCCCATGTATATTTAAATGATACAAAAAATAGACTCATAATGGCATTCAAGGGCTATTTCATGTGCATGCAGAATTGTCAATTTTCTAAGGTGACTTTCATCACTCTTAGAATCTTTCTTTTGCTGAGTTCCCTGTGGAGAGGCTGCATCAACCTTAGTTCCTGCTTTCTGAGGTGGAATCTGTAAGTCAGTATCAATATCCTTTCCCATACTAGAAGTCATTGCCCGTGGCAGTAAGTCATCAGATCCAGGGGAGGGAAAACTAGTTGCCAAAGTTAAGCGAGCCAGTCCACGTGCAGAAGTCCAAAAAGTACACACCGGCACCCAAGAGCCCCCACACAGACCCCAAAAGCACATCAGAAAGGGAAACTAGGCAGCTTCTACTGCCTAGCCTTCCCCACCCCAACACACTGCCAGAGCCTGCAAAGAGACCCCAAGATGCCAAGCATGCACACACCCAGATCACCACCGCCGACCAGCTCACTCACCCCACCCAAAACTGATTGGTTATATCAAGAAAGTAACGTGGATCAGTCAGAATATTCTGCTCTCCACCAATGGCACTAGTGAGTTGGCTCCCATAGTCCACCTCATGCCCTACTTTTCCGGGATAGCAGCAATCGCTTGCAGTGGCCTGGTATGAGACAATCAGCCTGCTGGGAGTTCTGCCCCCACTAATGGGGGCAGACTCTCCTCCAACGTCTGGCGGGCTTCCGGACAGAAGCCAGGTCCATCCCCAAAACGAAGCTCCCTGGATTACAATGGGCTTTTGATCCTGGAGCTGATTCTGCCCACTCAAGAAAATCCCATCTCACTGTCTCTCAGGTCCAAACCATATTGGGTGGCGGCTCAGCACCACAACTACAATTGCTTCGAATGTAGACCCTTCAAAACACTATCCTTCTCAGACTCACTAAGCAGTAAAATTTTGGCAGAAAGTGGAAATGTTACGCCATTTCAAACCAAAGCCACATGAATGATTCATCGGGACCCGGGTCGAAGGCCAGGGTTCCTTAGCCCCTCATCTTGTCAAGGCATCTTACTCGGGGGGCTTTTGCCAACAAAACAGGCTGACCCAGACCTCGTTCGTCTGTGTTTGGGTATGTCGTTAGACCACCTCCATGAAGGAGTTTCCTTTTCTCAGCAGGAGGCAGCAGCAATGGAATCGAATGCCATGGCAGTGCTCCAAATGGTCTCCTGGATTGATCTTTAGTCCCTTGCTGTGGCCAAGATCACTTCTTCCTCTTTGGGGTCCCGTACATCCGAAGAGGAGTCCACATTCAGGAGACTAATGTTGTCTGGAGGCAGAGCCATCCTTTCCTAGCCCACCACACAGCTTACCTGTGGGCAAACCTAGTTACCAAGTTTGTTGGGTCAGAGCGAGGACTATTTCTAAAACTGACCGGTCCCACTTCCCTCTTCCCTAGAGGAGAGGTGGAGGCTGTGGTGGGCAGGCTTAGGGTCAAAAACAGCTACAGTGATCCCTCTCCACTTTGCGCTTCAACTTTGCTGGCTTCACTGCATGGCGGATTTTCAAATATTTATGGAAAAATTAAAATTGAAAGAATGCTGCTATCGAAGTAGCCATATCGCGGAAAACAGCGATGTTTCATCATGTTACGTAGGAAAATGAAGCTGAGACTGACGTGCAAGGACTGGAGCTTAAGTATATAACCACACGGGCTCAGATAAGGCTGCGTGATTGGTTCTAGTGTGAGATCGACCAATGAGCACAAGTGGATGCCAACCCGTGAAGCCAGATTGGCTCACGCATCATCGTATCACGCAGCTTCTTCCTGGTGATCTCTGGTGCCACTCTTGTGCTGTAAACGCTCTCAAATTGTGTACTGTACGCGCGCCATTTTGTGACTAGCGTGTTGAGTTAAAGTTAACTTGTCGTTGCCCTTACAATGCCTCCTAAACACAGTGCCCCTGCAAAGGTTCCTCTAGTGAGCCCAAGAGGAAGGAATATGATGAACATTATTGTGAAGGTCAAACTTTTAGACATGTTAAAGAGGGGCAAAAGCTATGCCGCGGTAGCGCCATTATGGCGTGAAATAGATAAACAGTCGCGCTATATAAAGAAGGAGGAAGTTAACATCCGCAAAAGCAATGAAATAAGCTAATAGAGAAGCAGAAGCGTGTGATAACTGCAATGCGTATGAGAGAATAGTGAAAATGGAATCTGTATTAGCCTTGTGGGTTGCTGGTTGCAGAAAAAAAATGTGAGTTTGGACAGTGTGTAGTCAGAACAAAAGGCCAAAATCTCTGTATTAAAACCTTGCCCGGTGGCGGCGGCGAAGATGCTGGAAGAGGCGGCTGAAGAGATCTGGCGACCCTCAGTTGGTACTGGGGTGCCACGAGTGATTCGGCTGCTCGAAGACCAGACTTTTTAGCCAGCAAAGGCTGGTTTGAAAAATTTCAAAAAAGGTTTGGCCTCAAAAGCGTGCCTTTGTATGGTGAGGCTGCCTCTGCTGACACCGAAGGTGCTCGTCGTTTCGTGGAGGATGTGTTCCCTAAACTCATCAGTGATGGCAGCTACCTCCCTGAGCAAGTCTTTAACATGGACGAGACAGGTCTCTTTTGAAGAGGATGCCTTCTCGAACATTCCTCTTCAGGATGAAGTGAAGAGGACAGGCTTCAAGGCCCCACAAGGACCGTGTCACACTCATCATGTGTGGCAATGCGAAACTATGATTAAGTCAGGCCTTATTTATAAGTCAAAAATCCACGGGCCTTAAAAACAAAAAATAAGGCTCTACTCTTACGTGTATTGGATATGAATATCTCAGGCCTGAATGCTTGAAAAGCCCCTGACCATGAATGGTTCACTCCATTTGGTTCATTCCCCAGGTGAAGCTCTATCTGGCTGAAGGACTCCCCTTTAAGGTCCTTCTCTTGATGGACTGTGGGAGGCCATGCAAGAACTTGGAATATGATGGGGTTCAGATGGGGTTTTCTGTCCCTTAACACCCACATCTTTAATCCAGCCCGATGGATCAAAGGTGTTATTAGTGCCTTTAAGGCACTCTACCTTCAACAATGGAGGGCCTCATCGCTGCGCTTGGCGATGATGCGAGACTTCAGTGTGAAAAGCACTGGGTAACTACGACGTGATGTGCTTGCATTAATATCCAGCAAGCATTGAAGGACATAAAACGAGACCGCAAATGCCTGGAAGAAATTGCCAAAGCTGGCGTGATTCTCATGAACGTAAAACTTCCTCACGACGAAAATTCATCTTTCGGCCGGTGCAGAAGGCGGTGAAGTTGGCTAACATCATCTGGGATGAAGGATTCGCTCCGACTTGTGGCGGGAAGATGGCGTCCAGCGGTCTTGTCGATGCCCACTGGACCACCGACGGGTGAACCTCGTTGAGATGGCGAAGTCTGCGAGTGAAGAAGAGAGAAAGCCGAGAAGAGGAAAGCGAAGACATTGAAAGGTAGCCTTACCTGGAGAACCTGCAACAATTGTGCAACATGGCAAGGGCAATGCAACAATTGCACAAAATAACGACAACATGGTTCAAGCTGTGAGTTTAGGAACCGTGTTGGCGGGGTTGTAATCATATACAAGGGCATTTTACAGCGAAGAAAAAATAGCGACAACAACCTGCAATCACCTTATTCTTCTGGTAAAGCCCAGCTACACCATCAGTGCCTCGAAGTGAACCTGAAGCATCTGCAGGAGTGGAGTGGAAGTCTCTTCACACGCCTGCGAGCTTCTTAAGCCTCTTCCGGAAGAAGATGGTAGCGATCCAGCGCCGATATCTGGCGATGAAGTAGCACCTGAACAGCGTAAAGAGCCTCATTATACCTGTGCAGTAACGCCATCATCGTCATCAATTAATCATCACGAACCTTGAACTGCACAGGTATCTCATCATTGTCACCATCATTTTCGCCGTGGTCTTCGTCACCTCAAGATATTACGCTACTCATCATTGGTGAGTGTTGAACATGCGTGTTAACGTCGTATGAGAGAGAGTGAGTAGATGTATAATAATTAAGGTTTATAACACAGGTACAGTAATGTCGTCTCATATGAAGGAGAGAGAGCGAGAGAGTGAATGTATGTACAAGGTTTTATAATTGTGTACTGTACAGTACAGTAAATATATTAAGTAAAATATGGTACTGTAAACAGTAACTACCTGTACAGTACATTTTATTCACTGCCACCCACCTCACTTATGTAAAGTTGCTCATACGGGCGTTTTATATATGCCTCCTAGGGAGGGCAGCTTAGCATACTCGGAATTTCACTTATCGCGGGGAGTTCACAGTCCCATTATCCGCTGCTGGCGAGGATCACTGTACATACTTGTTCACCAGGCAGTAGCCAAGACCTCCAGGTTTCTGCGCACTGCAGTCTAACCTTTAGGTCAGGCTGGCGGTAGCGCCTCAGGTCTGTAGGAACACCCAATCTTCTTCTGCCCCTGCCAAGAAAGGTGACAGTCGCGTCCTTTCAGCCTGCCACGTCCTAGGAAGGGGCAAGGAGTGGAAATAAGGAGGGGAGGACATTAGGGGCAAATTCCTCCTGCTTTCTGCCATTGGTGGGAGATACTTGAATGAATGAATGAATGATTTTGAGTTATCTGGCATCATGACAACTGGGTCACTGGTGCGATATCGAAATAAATGAACAACATAGCTACTATAAAACAATAACAGATATATACATGTAAAAAACAGGTTTTGGCATAGGAAAACCCTATTTTTGGTAGTCGCTGTTGAGTCCTCAGAGTTACCTTCCATGGTCTAACAGAGCTCCATGGTGACCATACTAATATTAAGGAATTCTCTTCTAGTTGGTCTTTCGGCCAGGTATTGCGTCATGATTAACATTATAACACATGATGTAGTATATAATGGACTCAAAGATGAAACTTTCCTTATCTGCAGCGAAGCCAAACCCAGTTTTTCAACGTCAAAGAACCACTGCAAGAAAGAGTGACTATTGTGCATGCGCATCCACCCTCTTATTTACAATCAGACCATTAAAAGACCAAGAAGGCCATTACTCTCTGTTGGTCAATGCAGGTTGATCCACTTTTAAATCCCATGCCTTTTCATGGGGAAGTGGGAGGTTTTGAAGGACGCTCAACGGCGACTGCAAAAATAGGTTTTCCACATGTCAAAACCTTATTTTTGATAAGCGTACGTAGTTGCTGTCGTCCTCAAGGCTTAAACTCGCTTTTTAATCCCAACACCTCAGAAGGAAATAACATTTCAGTTTAAAGTCAAACCACAGATTTCAAGTCCCATTCTTTATTCAAATACTCTTCAAGTTTTGATACCAAGAACAAGAAACTATACACGAACTTACGTTTTAGGATGTAGTTCTACGGTGACACCTAAGCATGCTGGGTTTTGTTGTAGTACCCTTCACCTCTCCCAGCGATAGTTAGCATACTCACCGTCAATATGTTGCCCTGGTTTTCTGCACTTGGCACCTGGGGTTAAGGCTAACTATGCCACCTACTAACACACAGTGGCATAGTTGAATTTGTTCGAACATGTGGCAGTAATTTAGCAGTAGCCACCTATGCATCTGGAACTTCTTTGAAGGGCATTTCTAGAGAAGGCATAAGACATACTTTCCTAACATGTCATGTATGACTATGGAAGAGTGTGGATTTCCCTTTTAATCAGAAAACACTACAATCATTCTCAGTCTTTGTAGGGAGAGTGGTTAGTTTGTGCTAGGTGTAGAGGCCGGACCTTCTGGGGTGTTTGCCATGGCTTCTGTTTAAACTATAAGTGCTTGAGACCGAACATAATGTATCTGCTAAATTGAATTGCCTCTTATAGATAGTTCCTTTTAAAGGATCCATATTCTAGGCCAGGAAGTAGAATCCATTTTCATTGGCTTGTGGTAAAGGGTGATTTATTTAGTTTTTAATACTACGCTACAGGTAAGAAAGGTTACAAGCCGGCATTCATCGGCCCTTAAATGCCGAGCCTCTATTTACAAAAGTGTCTGCCGTATGCGGTGTTAAGATTAAGCGCGAGCTGGAGAAAAAGGTTTCAAAAATCCCAGCACACTTGGTTTTAAGATTAAGGTTCATTTTGGCTCCTTGCATCATTACCTGAAGTTTGAAGTATGCAGCCATCAGAAATGAAAAAAATATCATTATCATATATAAATTTTCAGAAATTTATGACAGTGTGAAAAAAAATTTCTATGCATAATTGTATAATACAAATAACGCTGTAAGACAAAACAGTTAAAACTAATGAGTTTTTTTGTATTGTACACTAAATTGCGATGATTTTGTGTGCTCAAATTGTAAAGCGATCAAAGCAACACAGAAAATATTATCACAAAATGATGCATGAATTAAATGGACGTAAAAAAAAGGTTTTAAAATTCACATAAATTGAAATATTGTACTAGAGACTTCCTGTTTTTGCAAAAT
Organism: Macrobrachium rosenbergii; assembly: GCF_040412425.1. Lineage (NCBI taxonomy): Eukaryota > Metazoa > Arthropoda > Malacostraca > Decapoda > Palaemonidae > Macrobrachium > Macrobrachium rosenbergii. Next base: position 16,912,849 of record NC_089798.1, read on the forward strand.
GAAGGTAATTGATTGAATATTACTAGACTGTAAGTGTTTTAGCTTACAATTGCAGTTTTAGACCATTTCGGTCGAGTTAAATTGGTCAAAGGAAGAATTTTTTCTATTTATCGTGATTTATATGAAAATATTTCAAAACTGATAGCTTCACAACCATGATTTTATTTTGTTGTGTCTCACATGAAATTGACTTTGTTTTCCATATCATAAAACTTTATGTAACGACTAATATAAGCGGTGCATAAACATTACTACCAAAGTAATAAAAAAAATTTCTGAGATGTTATTATTGATTACACGCTGAGCGTGAGAAAAAGTTTTCAAAATTGCATAAATCGAAATATGGTGCTAGGGCTTCAATTTGTTGCAAAATGAAGGTAAATGATTGAATTTTACTAGAATGTAGAGTTTTAGCTTACAATTGCATTTTCGACCATTCGGTCAAGTCAAAGTGTGAGGTTGAAATTTGCTAGCACTGCTCGTGATTTATATGAAATGTTTCAAAACTGATAAGCACAACCATGAGTTATTTTGGTTGTATTCTACATAATTGCGCACATTTTCATATATAAAACTTTATGTAATGACTAATATAAAACAATTTATTACAACAAGTGACAAAAGAATTTCACCAAGAGATGTTAAACAGAATTGCATATGGTTATAAGGAAAAAACTTTTTTAAATTCACCATAAATTGAAATATTGTGCTAGAGACTTCCAATTTTGCAGAGTTAAGAATATGATTGAATATTACTAGAATGTAAGTTTTAGTAGCTTACAATTAGTTTTTAAACCATTTCAGTCAGTCAGATTGACTAAGGTTGAAAAAAAATTTTAGCACTTATAAGTGATTTACTCATGAAAAATATTTCAAACTGATAAGCTACAACCATGATTTATTTTGATTGCTAAATACCATGAAATTGTGCACATTTTCATATATAAAACTTTATGTAACAATAATATATAAAAACAGAAGTGTAAACATTCGATAAGTAATGAAAGAATTTCTGAGGTGTTGACTAGGAGTTACAGCGTGGACATAAGAAAAGTTTTCAAAATTCTACCATGTTGAAATGTTATTAACGAGACTTTAATTTTGTTGTTTTGCAAGGTGGTGGTTGGATATTGCTAAGATATGTACGAGTTTTAGCTTACAATTGCATTTTTTCTACCATTTTAAATTAGTCAAAGTTGTGAGTTGAAATTTTAGCACTTATCATGATTTATATGAAAATATTTCAAAACATAAAAGCTTCAACCATGAGTTGTTTTGTTGTGTTATGAAATTGCACACATTTTCATATATAAAACTTTATGGCTAATATACAAGTTGCAAAAATTGCTCCTGGTAATGAAAATTTCAAGTGTCCTGATGCTCTGTAGTGCGAAGAAAGAGATCGGCGCATGCCGTAGCTAGATAGCAGCTTGTAAACAAGGCAACAGCATGATCAGTGAACTCCCAGCATCCCTCAAGGTCGTGATTTAAAAATCTTTGTAAACTAGGCCTATAACTATTTTCGCGAATATTAAAAAGCTTTGTAGTCGGCCCGTGCGTCGTCCCTCGGCAGACAGACCAATTTTGTCGACATGCGATCGTCAGTCGGCATTTGAGGTTGATTAATACGGAATGGCACACAAGTGCCATCCTCTGCAGACTTGGAAACCATGTCTGGTGAGGATGTTCACAAATATATCTCATTGAGAATCACTGCTGTTTGTAAATTCTAGAACACAACTTGATCTTCATTTTCCTCATTAACTACCTGCACAATGGGAGAGAAAGTGCACGTGAAATTGTCTCACCAAGGATTATCAATTATAATCAGGTGATACTGGAGCTTACTTTTTGATCTAAGAGTTCCTGTAATTCCAGACTGACCCATTATTTATTTCTAGTGAATTCTAAATCAGACCTTGTTTGGCGGCATTTGTATCTACACTCACTTTCGGTTACAGGATGTAGTACTTTTACACTTTAATTAAGTACATGACTGACTGACTTTTGCTTTTCGAATCATGCTTCATGTCCCTTATATATTGCCGTTCTGTAAGCAGCGGCATCTTTAATGAGTACTCAATTTTCTTATGAATTGACAAATAAAACAAACTGTGTATCCTTTTGGGGGAACTTGCCGCAAACAGTGTATCCCTTCTGGGAGCTTACCACTAACTGTGTCCTTTAGGGGTACAGGTCAATAAAAACTCATTTCCTTACAAGACTGATCCGATGCCATAGAAGTATCCCTTTTGGGGAGCTTGCTGCAAACTGTGTATCACTTTTTGGGGGTACAGGTCCATAAAAACTCAATTTCCTTACAGAACTTGATCAAATGCCTGGAAGCTGTGTATCCCCTTTTTGGGGAGCTTGCAAACTCTCTATCCCCTATCCAGGGAACTTACCCATAAACTGTGGATCCCTTTTAGGGAGCTTACCATATACTGTGTATCCTTTTGGAGGAGCTTGTGCAATCTAACTGAGCTTCAGCAACTAAACTGTAACTGCCTATTATTAGTGAGGCAGAAGTCCTGGGCAAAGGATTACTATACCTTTCACAGAAAAAGTAGACATTTCAGTCTGAGTTAGGTGGATCAGTATCCCTTTTGGAGGAAAGATCCATTCAACAATGAAGTAGCTGCATGGGAATAGAATTCTTCTGGGAGGTTTCTCCATGGCTAGCTTAAATTTATGTTCCTGATCCTTCTGGGTTCCAGCTGGGGGCCATTCGATGTGTGCCTCCATATTTTTTAATAGAATGTGAACTCCCGTAAAGATTCCTCTACTTCCTCCACGGGGTTGTACAAGTGGTGACTGATGTTAATGGGTTTTGGCCCACACATTGATGTTGTTCAGAGGAAGGGTTAAATATTTGCTGCCAGAAAGATAATCTCCCCCTTCCTCACCCTTACCGAACCCTACAACCCATTGAGACAGCTTAAAAGGAGCTGTTTCATCCTTAAAACTTGCTGCCAGGTGGCATACAGATCTCGCCCAAATCTGGCGACAAGCAAATTTTCCTTGTTTTTTTACAAGAACTATGCTCATGGCAGGTGGTATAGGCTGTACCACTGGCAAAAAGTAGACCAGGCAATTTTACTGGAATACTTGAACTGAGGATCCTGCCTAATGGTGGCCTGTAATGATATAAAGCAAGTTGTTATTGGAAGCTAGTTAGTATTGTTGTTTTAAGTGAGGACACTTCTGTGATTCCTCATATCGTTTCCATGTACAGGTTAATTTGATTTACAATTGTGCAGTTTTAATACATTCAATTAAATATCTATGTTAAACCTTCTAAGGTTTAGGTTAGTTTCATACCTGTACATGGCTGTATATTAGCACTACACTGTCAGTCCTTTTGCAATGGCCAAGTCAAATTTTTAATTCCAATTGTCATGCCATTCAGTTAACTGCTATGAACTAATTTTGTCTAAATACAGCGACTACTGTTTTTGTATAGCTTAGGGTAATGATTCTGGATTAATCTACGTGGGGCAGCCGATCAGAGACTACGGTCTACCCCAAAGCCAAATCAAAGTCCTTCAAAAGAGGCATAAATTAACACCATACAGAAAATGGGAAAAAACACGTTAAAGAGAAGAGATGAAGCTAAGAATAGAGGATTTCTTAGAAGGTTCTTGCTTAACCTATTCTAGGCTTATTTACGTAGGATGGATGACTGGTGATGGAGTTGTAAAGGCAACTCCCCAGCATCAACCAACAGGCTTGATATTGGAGATCTTAGAAACACCAGTGGCCAGTCTAATGCCTGCATGATGTATAGTCAAGCATTTTCAACCTGCTGGGGGTTGCAGAAGTGTATACTTCACACCCATAAAACAATTTCGATAAAACCAGAGCTTTATGCAACCTTTAAAGCACTTGATGGTCTGCACCCCAGGATGTGTGAGCTAAAATCTTAAAAATGTTTAAAATCTTCATAACACTTGTCTTCAGCATCTTTAGATGAGACACCCATGTTAACCTCACGATCAAAAATTAAACCAAGGAATTTGGTTTTCCACTGCATAGAAGTGCTGGCCTTTCATATATATATCTGGGTCTGGATAAAGCCCACGAATATGTAAAAGTGGACAACAACTGTTTTTGCTAGTCGAAATTTAAGCCCATTTAAATCTTGCATTTAGTGATATTATGCACTGTGAGTTAGAACAACAATAAGACATCCTTGATCTGCAAATGATATATAAAGATCATCAACTTGAAAGTGTGCAATACATCATAAGGAATATGTGGAGAAATACCATTGATAGCAAGTGCAAACAGGGTAACACTAAGAAAGCTACCTTGCGGGACCCCTTCTTCATGGAATTTACTTTCTGATAGAGTATTACCAATTCTAACTTGAAAGCATTGATGTGTCAGAAAGGCCTTAATAAACAATGGCAGTTCTCCTCTAAGTCTTGATTGATGGATGGCTTTAAGGATTCCATGTCTGCATGCTGTGTCATAAGCCTTTTCAAGGTCAAAATTATAGTAACATGATGCTGTTTGATGCAAAGCGATTCACATATAGATGACTCAAGATGAATTAAGACATCAGTAGTAGAATGTAATTTTCTAAATCCACACTGTGCAGGTGATAAAATATTGTTTTTTTCTGATACCCAAACAAGCCTTGCATTGACCATCTTTTCCATAATCTTACAAATACAAGATGTCAAATTGGGCAGCAACTTGCACATAAAAATTTGTCCTTTCCCAGTTTTAAAAAGGCTAAATTAAAGCTAGTTCCCAGGCAGTGGGAAACTGTGATCATGCAAATTCTGTTAATAATGCTAATTATGAAAAGTTTAGTGATCTTATGTACATGCTTAATCACTGCACATGGAACCTCATCAGGGCCTGGGGCTGTATCTGTACATGTTGACAAGGCAGAATCAAATTCTCTCTCAGTAAATGGAACATTGTAGGATTCTTCTTTGTTGGATGAAAAATCAAGTAGCTTTTGTTCTTCCCTGTAACGATAATGGAATCCAGGAGGTGTTTCCGATTTCTAGGAAACTTTTTCAAAATGGTCTGCTAATTTGTTGCTCACTTCCAATGTACCTGTGATGTATTGCCCATTAACCCTTAATACAGGGGGAAGGTTAGGAGTATATTTGCCTGTTATTTTATTGACTCTTCTCATACAGCTAGATGCAGAGTTCTTTTATTCACTGAAGCAAGGATGACCATGATCGACAACGGACTGCTTTTAATGCTCGCTGGAACTGTACTCTACACTTTTATATACTATGATGTCAAGTTCTGTTCAATTTCCTCGGCATCTAGTTACAGCAGTTCTTGTGGCCAAGTGAAGTAACTGGAGTTCTGGCGACCACCAAGGAACTGGTCGACAGCGGAAGAAGTCAGTGGTTTTAGGAATGGCATGCAATCCAGCAGTGTGAAGAGTGCTGCGCCGTAATCAATGGCATCATCAGCACTGCTAAACTCATCATCACCTTCGACTTCCTTAATTCCCTGAACTTATTCCAATCTGCTTTATCCAAGCACTAGCAGGGAGATCTATGCGTCAAGTGGACTAGTGCTTTTAATGATTATTGGTGCCTGCGGTCCCGCTGGTATGCCAGTCGTCAATGTTCTCCAGTGAAAGTCAATAAGGCCAGTTAGAACCTAGCTATGGATAGGTCAATACGCGACAAAGTGCCTGTTTGTACAGTATATGGTAAGTAGGCTCACCTGTATTAAAATCTATCTTTGTTTTCAACTAGTGATGTTGTAGGATTTCCTTTTCACAACCAATACAGCATCACTTACAATGAGATGTGTACTGTTAAATTGTCTCCTACAAGAAGGAAAGCGGTTATGAGGAAGTTAATCACCCCTACTACACCATTATAGCAGACATAATCATTACAGGAGGTGATAGAGAACAAACCCAGTATATTTTCTAATTAATTCTACTTGCCTGCTACTGCTTGAAGGGGAGTTGCAGACTTAAAGATATCTGAGGAATGTCATGGCGAATATAAAACAAAACTCCCTCATGACTTCCTACTTGAGGATTATAAGCAGTTCAGTATGCAGTGTATTCCCTGGACAGGTGTGCCTAGAAACCAGCATTGTTTCCTGTAAACAAATAAAAACTGGAGAGATTTCATGAATGAACATCTTAAGCTCTTCATACTTGACCCTCAGACTGCCAGCCCAGTTCAGTGCAAGATGGAGAGAAAATGCTGGTCATTTCTGGGGACTCTGAAAAGAGTCCTCAATTCTGAATTTTCATTTATTGTTACTTCTGATGACTTTTAAACGATGGTCAGAGATATTTTTTTGGTTTTACACTCTTTATAACATTATGTAGCTTAGCTGATTGGTGAGGATTGTGGTGTAGATCAACTGTGATTTTTGAGTAAATTATCTCATTAGGTGATTTTGATCCATCAACTAGAGACAATATTTCATACCTATTGCTAGGTGTTTCCAGCATGTCTTGTGACTGGAGGAAAGGAAGGAGTGGTCTCCTCTTTTCTATTGGAAAATGGGGAGGTGTGTTTGGTATTTTCCCTCTGTTATGAGAGCATTAACACTCTTGAGTACCGAGTTCCTCTCGTAAACCAGGCAGAGAAGGCACCCGAGATGACAGCCTGGGGCTGCTCATCTTAGGAGAAGGTGCAGAGGAGCGGGGAGTAATATCCAAAATTGGGTACCTGATATCTTATGTTTTGCATTCATTGGCCTACCTGGCATTTTTGTTTTATCTTGCTTGCTGATATTTGATTTCAAGGCCTTCGCATAATTCTTTTCCCTACTTAGAGTCTTCTAGCATAACCCACATATATGCTCACGTCTGATTTTTAATTAGAGCAGCTGTTTCCATTTGAAAATGTGGGCATTTTCTATCCGCACTGGACTTATGACGCAAATTACAGTGTGCACTGCGGTACTATTATTACGTCGCCATGAGCTGGTGCAGAACAGTTTGTCACACAACTTGTCATTTGCAGACTGGGAAGGATGACCATCTGAGACAGTTGAAGCACTGTATTGGTTTTGTTTGTATGGGCATACTGAAGCCACTGTTTCTATGGAAATGAGAGGAACATTATGATCCTTAAAAGTAATAATCATCGTGTAGTTTTGGAATTTTCACATTGCTGCAAACCTGTTTGGACACACCTAATATCCCCTCTTCTTTGAAGTCATATAAATCCCTGTTAGAAATTATATTCCATAACTAAAATTAATATGGGGTTTGATATCTACTAGCATTTCACTGCCACTCTACTTTGCATTCAGCTTATATGTGATTGTGTCTTGGGTTTTGCATGGATAAGAACAGATTTATCACCAAATCTACAAATGTCACTAATTCCTATAATGATTACTTTCTTTGGCAAATATTTACTGAATTTAAAATAACTATAATTCTCCTCTTTTGCATTTGCTATAAGCCACTGGGGGAGTTTAGGTACTCTCTGCAGATTATTTTCAAGAGTCAGAGACTCATTTTCATTCCAGTCAGCTGGGTGACCAACATCTAAATTTCTAGAATTTGTCTAAAGTGCTCCTTTATATTTACAATTATGAAGAATACTTTCAATGTTACATGTGGCACTAAAGGCATCTTTGCGTTTTCTCAAAAGAGATCCATGCTTCCCATTTCTCATCATCTTCATTGTAGTTCATACATATTTCTAAAATTTTCCCATATTGTTTAAATAATACAAAATAGATTCATAATATGGCATTCAAGGGGTATTTCTTATGCATGCAAAGTGTCAATTGCTATGGTGACTTTCATCACTCTTAGAATCTTTCTTTTGTGGGAGTTCCTTGTGGAAGGCTGCATCAACCTTAGTTTTACTTCTTTCTGAGTGGAGATCTGTCAGTGCCAATATCCTTTTCCAAGCCAGAAGTCGTTGCCAGTGGCGGTGAGTCGTCGGATCCAGGGGAGGGAAAAATACTTGCCAAATCCATAATTTATTGCCAGTTCGCATGCAGAAGTCCAAAGACACACCTGACACCCAGAACCCTACCACACAGACCCACAACACATGAAAGGGAAAACCGGGCAGCTTCTGCCTAGCCTTACCCCAACAAACCTCCAGAGCCCGCAAAGAAGACCCCAAGATACTGACCCGCACACACCAGACACGCCCACACACAAACCAGCTCACCTTTACCCAAAACTGATTGGTTATTTCAAGAAAGTATCTGGCTCGGTCAGGTATTTGCATTCTCCACCAATGGCACAAGTGAGTTGACTCCCCAACAGTCCCACCCCATACCCTACCCTTGGATAGCACCAATAAACACGGTGGCCCAGGTATAAGCCAATCCACCTGCTACAGGAGTTCTACCGCCACTCATGAGGACCGACTCCCCACTCCAAATGTATTACGGGCTTCCAGTTAAAAGCCAGGGAGTCCCATCTCTCCAAAAACCAGCTGCCCCCAGATTCAGATGCATGGGCTGATCCTGGAGTTGGTTCTGCCCTCCAAGATATTTATGGAAGATCCATCACTGCTTTTAGGTCCAAACCATATCAGGTGTAACGCTCAGCCACCTAACTCCTAATTAACCCGAATGCAAACCCCTTCCAAAACATGATCCCTTCTCTGACTCAATGGCAGTAAAATTTTGAGAAAGTGGAAATGCCCAAAGCCATTTTAAACCAAAAACTACATTAGGATGATTCATCAAGACCCAGACCCAAGGCCAGGGTCATGACCTCTTATCAGACGTCCTACTCAAGGGCATTGGTGGGGAGGGTGCCTGTGGGAACCATTGAGCAATATAGCAGCGATACAGAGCGGAGACCTGGGTAGTGGATGTCCTTCGTATAGGCCATATACTACCCTTTGAATTTCCGCCACCCCTCACTGGTGATCCAGTTCACTTCCAGACATATGTTCCTGGTTCACTGAAGGACCTTGCCCTGTGGGAAGAGGTGAAAGTAATGCTGAAGAAAGGCGCTGCAGAGGTCGTGAAAGATCAGCCTTCAGGGTTTTGCAGTTGTCTTTCTCATAGAGAAGGCGATGGGTGGTTGGAGGCCGGTCATAGATCTTTCTCCCCTGAACAGGTTTGTTCGCCAGACCCAGTTCAAGATGGAAACAGTACAGTACTTGATTCCATCAGGGAGTCCGACTTCATGCTTTTGGTGGACTTGAAGGATGTGTATTTTCAAATACCCATCCATCAGTCCTCCTGGAAATCCGCTTTACGGAAAAACAGTGTTCCAGTTCAGGGCATTTTGCTTTGGGCTCTCAACCGGTCCCCAAATGTTCATATATCTCAGCCTGGGGACATTCATAGGACATGTCTTATAGTATCTCAACAATTGGCTAGTTCTGGTGAGCTCTTGGTCACAGTTGCTCCCAGGACAGAGACTGGCTTCTCGAATTTTGTCACTAATTGGGGTGGTGATCAGACAGAAGCGATCTCACTACCCAGGCAGAGAGTGAGTATCTGGAGCAAGCTGACAGATGGCGGCAGCAAGGAGTCTACCCTTCAGACTCGCGTATCAGCAAGTTCAGAGAGGCAACACAGTTGTTCCTGTTATGACAGGAGAAACCGGCTCAGCAGTGGCAAGTCATTCTCGTTCACCTGTCATCCTTGGAGAAGCTGGTCCCTCGGGGCAGCTTCACCTTCGTTCTCTTCAGTGGAGAATGAAGGAGTTTTGGTCTCCAGCAAGGGACTCTGGATCCATCGACTGAGGGTTGGGGCGCAAACCTGGAAGAGTTGTTGGTTTCAGGTGTGTGGAACCAGAATGACAGACACCTCCACATCAATATCCTGGAACTCAAGGCGGCATTTTTGGCACTTCAGGAGTTTCAGGATCGAGTGATGGGGCACTCCATGGTGTTGATGAGTGACAATATTACAGTAGTTTCATCTGTCAACAAGCAGGGGTGACTGGTTTCCCTTCAGCTCCACATGTTGGCAGTGCAGGTGCATGAGTGGAAGGTCGCACACTTGGTAGAGCTGTCAGCCAGGCACATTCTGGGGACCTGGAACGTAGTGGGAGACAAGCTCAGTCGCCAGGGTCAGGTGATAGGGATAGGGTGATCCCTACACCCAGACATAGCGGAAAGGTTGTTCAATGATAGATCTCTTTGCAACTCGGCACAACAGAAAACTGCCAGTGTTCTGTTCAATCATGCCAGACCCATGGGCAGCAATAGAAGACACCTTCCAGCACCTATGGAACAATCTAGAGGGCTACACCTTTCCTCCATTTTGTCTGATTTGTCCGGGTGATCAACAGGGTCATGATCACCCCAAATCTCACGATGACCCTGGTGGCTCCCAAGTGGCTACATGCTGAATGGTGTCCAAACCTGCTAGCTCTAATTTCTGAGACATTCTCCCTTGGCACAACCTGCTGTGCCAGCCGCACAGGAGGTGGAAGGACTAGTACTTCATGCCTGGAGATCATCCAGCGTTTCTTGTGAGCAGGAGGTTTTTCTTGCCACACAGTGACAGAGATGCCTGGGTACCTTCATAAATCCTCTGCAGCTGTGTACCAGGGGAAATGGGCCATCTTCTGCGGTTGAGGTCATTGACGGGGTATCTCTCTTCATTAAGAGAATCTTCTCTCCATCTCATCTATTAAGGGCTACAGAGCTGCCCTTGGTCAAGTCCTTCGCTTGAAGGAGGTATATCTCTCTTCCTTGTGGGAGATCTCCATGCTGTTGAGAAGCTTCGAACAGTCTTGCCCTCCCAGGGAACTCAGGCCCCTTGAGCGGGATGTGACTCTCATCTTACAGAGCCCGACTCCTGCACCTTGCGAGCCTTTACAAGTCATCAGACAGGGATCTGACCTTCAAGACTTTCCTTGCTTCCCATGGCATCAGCAAAGAGAGTTGGCGAGCTTCATGGCTTTTCCTTTAATGTTAAGCACTCAAGGGGATGGGGATCTGTTACATGTTTGTCCCAGAATTCGTGGTGAAGACTCAAGAATCCATCAGTCCTGACGCCAGGTTCGAGTCCTTTTCGACCCCCTCCATAGAGGACTTTGTTGGTGGTGATCAAGATGAGATGCTACTGTGTCCAGTTAGGGTGCTGCGGTACTATCTTCAGAGGACTTGACATCTCAGGCCTGAGTGTTGACGACGCTTCGTTAGTACCAGCTCAACCAAGAAAGGGGTGTCCAAGAAATTGATTTCTTTCTGGCTTCGTGAGACAATCAAGTGAGCGTACTGTACATCTGACAAGGTAGACAGGAGTGCACTCCAAGTAAGGGCTCACGAAGTTAGTGGCATTGGTCCGTCCCTTGCATTCTGGAAACCCTGTCAGTTCTACAGGTATTAAGGGCGGGACTGTGGTCCCAACAAACCACATTCATATCCTTCTACCTTTGAGATGTTGCCCACAGGTCCTTGGACATGTTTTCCTTGGGTCCTGTGGTGGCTGCTCAACAAGTAGTGTAGCTCACCTGGCTCCCCTAGAGGGACAGGTAGCATCTCATCTAAGGTGTACGGTACGCGAGAGAGAATGTGTATGAGTGATTGACCTACTCCCTTTTCTCTTTTACCTTTCTCTCTTGTAGGGCAGAGAGGCAGGTGGTGAGCTGTCAAATGTTGGATGGGCATGTCTTGCAAGTGAGCATAGATAACTGAGTTCCCTGTCTATAATCTAGAGCAGACTGTTAGATGCAAGTCCTCCCCCTCTCTCTAGCAAGGGGAAAGAAGGGTTGACATTAAAACAAACCTATTGGTTTTATTAGCCTTTCATTGTCTCCGACATTATGGGTTCATCCAAGCCTTTTTTGGAATAACGACATAAAATCGTTCATTCAAGCCCAGAAGTCTGGCAGCTGAACACCCCATATGTTCAACAGACCAGAGGCACAGAACTCCTTCCTCAGCTCTTTGAAATTACTAGAAAAGAGAGATTCCAGGTGGTGAACTTCCAGTGGTTCAGAGATTTGCAGGACCCACCCTCCAGGGTAAGTCTCCTATGTAAGTGAAGGTTTTGTATTTTTGTGTGGGACAGTTACAAATTTTAAAGTAATTTGTATTTTTCCTAACATGCAAACCTGAAGGTCTTTACATGGGAGACTTACCCACTGGAGAGAGTGAGTCCTAGTCTCACGAACGACTGGAGAAGTTTACCCACTGAGAATCTCTTTCTGTATCAGAAGCTGAAATTCTGGCATTTATAGCAAGTGTTCTGAGCTTTGAGTGGTGACACATGTCGTTAATCCAAAGAAAACTGAATGAGCTTATAATGTCGGAGACAAGCAACAAACAATAGGTTGTTTAATGTCAGCCCTTCTTTCCCAGCACAGAGAGAGGAACCGTCTTTGGTCCTTCTGGGTATGAGCAGAACTCGGTGTAACGCTTGCAGATATGCCCATCGACGGCCGCCACCTGCTGCCTAGAGAAGGTAAAGAAGAAGAATAGTCAATCGCTCGCATACGCGATATATAAGCATTATATTGCCTTAGATGGATACTTTGCCTGTCACTCTGGGGAACAGATGACTACGCTACTGTTGGTGCAGCCGCCACGAGACGAAGAGCATGTCGAGACCTGTGGTCTCAAGGTAGAAGGAGACAACAGATATTGATTTGTTAGACCACAGTCCGCCCTTAATACCTGTGGGGTGACAGGAATTTCAGAATGCGCCAGACCAATGCCACTAACCGTGAGCCCTTGCTGGAGATGCGCTCCTGTCTTACTGTCAGGCTTTGTGCGCTCGCTTGTTGTGCTCGCGAAACCGAAGAAAAATCATTTACAACTGAACACTGTGGTTGAGGTAGCGGCGTGAATCACTCATGTGAAGTCTCTGAAGATAGTACCGCCAACGCAGACACAGTAACTCATCTTGATCGCCACCAACAAAAGTCCTGTGGAGAAGTCAGTTTCGAACTGGCGTCGAAAGACTGATGAATTCTGGTCTGCATTCTGGTTCAAACATGTAACAGATCGTCACTGATGTAGCGATAAAGAAAGCCATGAAACGCCAGCTCTTCTTTGATGCCATGAGGCTGAAAGTGACGAGTCGATCCTGTCTGTGAAGCCGCGAAGTGCGGGAGATCGGCTCGCAAATGAGTCCGCATCCGCTCGAGGCCGCAGTCTGGGCACGAACTGTTGACTTCTCGGCGTGGAGATCTCCCACGAAGAGGAGGGCTATGCCTCCTTCCAGCGAAGACGACCGGGGCGGCTCTGTGGCTGCAATGGGTGAGGATGAAGTTACTGCAATGAGAAGAGGATGCGTCAAGCGACCTGTTTCAGAAGGCCCATTCCCGGTACACAGCTGCAGGCTATGAAACCTTGGCGGTCCTCTCTGTCGCTGTGTGCTCCTGGCTCACAAGCACTGGATGATCCGAACGTAATTCTGGTCGGCTTTCCACTCACTGTGGCGACTGGCTTTGGCACGGGACCAGCGCGAGATGTCTCCAGAAAGTAGAGCCTAACGAACACCGACATGTAACTGAAGAACCGCCAGGGTCATGCATTGGTTGAAGGTGATCGTGACCCGGCCGTCGCCGGACAAATCGACGAAATATGGAGGTGTGGCCTGGAGAAGTATTTCATGGGTCTTTGGAAGGCTGATGCTATTGCTGCCCGTAGTCTGGCATGTTGGTAGAACGCTGGCAGTTTTCTGTTGTGCCGGTTACGAAGACTATCGTTGAACAACGCTTTCGCTATGTCTGGGTGGCCGAGGATCACCCTGTCCCTGCTGACCCTGGCGACTGAGCTGCTGGATAATAACACGGCTGGCTGGCCAGTGATGCGAGCCTTCCGCTCATGCACCTGCACTGCTGCATGTGGGCTGAGAAGAAACCGGTCGCCTGGCGATGACGATGAGGCTACTGTGTGTCGCTCATCATTTTCGTAGTGCCCCCATCCTTTCGATCTGAAGCCGCGAGGTGCCAGTCTTACTTTGGCAGAGACAGTGATGTTAGGGAGGTGTCTGTCATTCTGGTTCCACACACCTGAGCAACAGCCTTGTCCCTCGGTGATGGATCCAGAACTCACTGGTGAAGACGAAAAACTCTGGAGTGCTCCACTGAAAGAGCAGAAGCTTGCCCGAGGATCAGCTTTCTCAGGATGACAGGTGAGCAGGCTGGCTGCACTGGAGGCTCTGTCTTTAGACAGCATGTTGCCTCTGAACTGCAATCTGGCAGTCTGAGGTGAATATTTGCTGCTGTGTCGGCTGCCCAGTCTGCTCTGCTGAGTATTGAGATCCAACTTTCTTTAGTCACCACTCCTGAGTGTGAGCAAATTCGGAAGCCATCTTCTATCCTGGGGCGCTTCTTGACAAACTCACCAGGCTGGTGCTCGCCGTGCGTGTGAATGTCCCGAGCTGAATGAGGTGGACGTTGGCTTAAACAAAGTAGCCCTGAACGCAGAACATATTTTCAGGTAAGCCGGAGTTTGCTGGAGGACTGGTGGATGGTGCAAAATACACGTAAATCCGCAAGCGCTGATCGAGACTTTCGATGGAATCAGTAGCGCACTGCCGTGGCGAATGGCGAACAAACGAAGATGTCTGACGACCAACTGCCCATGCTGCTATGAAGACGGCGCAAAACCTGGCGGTCTTTCACGTTTTCTGCAGCGCCTTTTCTTCGTACTTTTCTGTTGCACATGGAAGATCTGAGGGAATAGTTGGAATGGTTCCAGGTACCTGGGCAGAGGCGCTTAAGGTGGTTCACCTGGACTACCGATTGGCGATCAGCGTTGCGCGAGTTTTTGAAATTCTGCCGTGGCGTCAGGTACTTGCTATATATAACTACCAGGGTAAGTATGTTCAAAATTTATTTTATTATGAAAATATCATTTTTGCTTTTTTCTCCAGGTTGACAGCTGAGCATCGCCAAGTTACGAGCGAGTTCCCCCACTTGGCGAAAGCTGCCCTCATACAGTGGATATCAAGATGACCACAGTGATGGTAATACAAGATCTCCACATCGATGTCAACACCATGCCCCAAAAGGATGATCAATCGCTGTTGGTTCTCTGGCACTTCCTGTATGCCACTGCCTCCTGTCGCTCGTGCCTGTGGTCCCAACTGCTCCTGCTGTGCCTCCTGTCTTTTTGCTCCTGTTGCCCCTGGTGGCCAGCCACTGGGGAACCCTGTGTTTGAGGCTGGAGTTTGGTGGATTTCCTCCTTGGGCCAGGGATCTTTTGATAAGCCCTAAGGGTTTTGTTTCCTTAACAAGGCCTTTTGGATGTGATAGGTGAACTGGCTCATGTCACAGCTCATCCTTTGGGAGTAATAGACAACAAGCTGTCCATTTCTGTAGCTGCAGGGACAGAGAAGGAGACACAGAACACCGAAATAGTACTTTTCTCCACCTTTCCCAGGCCACTAAGGAAGTCTCCTCTTCTTCCTCTTACTTTAAATGCACTTTGAGCAATTCAACCTCTTTTCCCGTTCTTCCTGCCATGCTCAGAGGGAAGAAGTGTCTTTGGCAGCAAGGATCCAGATTTCTTCTGCCAAGGGGGGATTTGCATTTCCTTCACTGTATCAAGACTCCCAGTCTGATTAGCTCCTGACCCTGTGTGTACCAGGAGGTACAGATTGGCCACTTCACTCAAGTGTGGGAACACTTAGTTGTAGATACCCTGGTAAAGGAAGTTCTTTTGGAAGGTTATTGCATTCCTTTCAGAGAAATTCAGTGCCTCTTCAACCACCTTTTAACCTTTCATTTATACAGAGCAAGCTAGAGAAAGAGAGGTGTTGGTAAAGTCAGTCCTCCATTAGAGAAGGCAGCATTAGAGGCAGTACCAGCAACTTTTGCTGACCTTTACACAGGCTATTCCTAGTGCCAGGCAATGGAGGTTGGAGGACAGTCTTAGACATATACAGGCTCAACCTCTGTGGCCAGCAGTTTCACTTTTTCCATGGAGTCTGCCTCCATAGTACTTCAACTCGATGGAGGAAGGACATGAATGTTTATGGGGGTAGTTGAATGATCGTACTCTTGTGTCCCCATTCACCAGCTGTCAGGAAGTGCTGACTCTCTTTGTCTATGGGGAAAGACATATCAATGTTGAGCTCTTCATTTCAGGGTAGTTTTTACTGGGTGCTATCCTCTTCATGAATGTTTACTTATTAGGAGTAAAGTTACTTTTGTACCTGGACGACCAGATTATCTTTGTGAAGTCCAGAGGGTTTGCATGAGGGCAGAGAGCCTCTACAGGGCTTTGCAAGGTCCTAGGCTTACTAAGAATGTCACAGGTCATCTCTGGAACTTACACAAAGAGTGACCAAATTGGGTATGGTGATTGATTCTATTTCAGTTCAAGGTTTTCCAACACAAACTCTAGTAGACAACCTGTTGTTAATCATGAGAGAATTCTCCTCCTCAGGAGCATGCCCACTGATGCTGGTTATATCATAGGCCACATGTCTTCTCTGGGAAGTTAGTTCCGAGTGCTTGACTTTGATGTTACCTCTTCAGTTGCACTGGCATGGAGAGAGACTTTTGCCAGACCATGAGTTGTAGCGTGGAGCCTAGAACAGGTTCTTTCCCTTCATTGGTCATCATCCATGGTACAGGCAGTCCCCGGTTATCGGCAATCAGGTTTTATGGCGCTTGTCTACTGGCGATGATAACCGGATCTTCGATACCGATCTCCAGTCATCGGTGCCCGATCTCTGGTTATCGGCTCCAACTCTGGTTATTGGTGTCAATAACCAGGGATCAGCACTAATGTTGCCGATTTCCCGGTTATCATCACGCTTGTCGGAACAGAACCCTGCCCGATAACCGGGGCCTGCCTGTAATTCTTCGCAGGGAAGTCCTAGAGTCCCTGAGCCCTGACCTCTCACTGTATTCAGTTGCCTCAGACAAAGGAGGGGGTGTGGTTTTCAGGAACCAGTTGCTTCAAGGTTATGATTGCCAGTAGAAATGAGTCTTCCCATTAACTGCAAGGAGTCATTGGCTATCCAGGGGAATTTAAGTAACTGTGTCTTCTCGGACGTGCCTGCCCTAGCTCACATTAGAAGACAAAGGCAGAATTGGAAACCTTAGTAGCCATCACCAGGACTTAAGCCTTTGGACAGTGGAGAGAATATTGCCCATATGCCTTAGTTGTTTCGTGGTTGACTGTATGTTTGGTAGACACATTAAGTCATCCAGGACAGGTACTCTCCCGCATTGATCTTTACCTATAGTTTGCAAGGCAATTTTGGAGAGTGGCCAACCCTCATTGATTTCTTTGCAGTGAAGCTGAATCATTATCTCAGCTGTATGTCTCCCAGCTCTGAGCCCTCAAGCCTTGGCAGTAGGCATTATGATTCAAGATTGGACAAACCTATTCATGTATGCCTTCCCTATGTTTCTGCTGTTGAAGGGGGTTACTGTAGGGTTGAGGACTATACCAGGAACTCCATGTTTCTAATTGCACTTTGGTGGCTGAGGAGGCATTAGTTCCCAGTCCTTCCGTGATATCAGTGAGTTCTCAGGCATTACCTCCATAGACAAACCTGCTCGTCAGTAGGGACAGGAAGCTTTACGGAAATATCGAAATGCTTTGCCTAACTGCATGGAACTGTTGTCTAGCTCCCAGACTGTTATAAGTCATCTAGAGCTTCTTCCTAATAACAAGAGGAAAGTCCACTAATTTCTTGTTCAGTATTGCAGCAGAAGCTGTATAGATTTTAGTGCAAGTCCAGGGGCAGTCCTTGTCTTCTCACCAATATTAATAATATTAACCATGTATAGGGGCAAGACTACAAATCCATTCTGACTTAGGCAAATCTATTGACACTTTTCAGCTGGACTGCTGAAAGGTTCTGCTGAGCTGCTTTTATGGACATTCATCTGTACACAGAGATGCTCAGATCAAGGTTGGGGAACAACTTGAGGAAACCCAGGCCTCGGGCCTCTGGGGGTTCAGAACGTGAGAGAGTCAATAAATCTTGGAAAATCAAGGCTGTAAAGGAAGCCTCAATTGTTTTCCAGTCCTAGTGCACAACAGAGTAGTGGCTGTGTTTAGCAACAGCGTAATTGCCGTGTCGTGTCTGAAGAAGGGCCAGGGCAGTTGGGGGCGGGACAGGCTCAACAGAACTCAATACTATACCACAGAGAGTCCTGTGAGGGTGCAAAGAATGAAAAGTGTCTCTTCTTCCCCAATTTTTATCGGGAGTCTCAACATACTGGCTGATTTGCTAAGTCGCTCCCTTCAGGTATTTGGGGGAGAGTGGACTTTGGCTCTGGAAGTAATATGTCAAGTTCTCGAAGTGGCCAGCAACTGTGGACTTATTCGCGACGTGATTAAACCATCATCTTCCAGTTTATTTCTCACCAATAATGGTCCCCATGTCGATAGGGGCACTGATGTGACGTTACAAATTGGGATCACATGCAGGTGTACGCCTTTCCTCCATCCGGTGTCATTCATCAGGTAATAAGGAAATTGTGGAGAGTGTCAAGATCGTCTGTAACTCTAATAGCCCTGCTTGCCATAACACGCTTGGTCTCCGGAACTCCTGAGCTCCCTACGGAAGTTCCAATGTCCCTACCCATGCGAAACTTCTTCTCAGACGACCACATTCTCATCATTATTATCCAAACCCTTGCATGCTGTACCTAGTTGCAGGGTGACTGTAGAGAGAGCCACTAGACAGTCCGGACTCCCTAAAGCTGTCTAGATAGTTTTCTTTTAGCTTGAGAAAGTCAACCCATAAGCTTTACCAGGTTCAACTAGACAAGGTATAGAAGTTAGTGTTGTAAGGAAGGTCATTCCATCTCTAAACCTTCCATAGCCAAAATAGCTGATTTTCTTTTATTCCTTTGGAAAGTCAAGGGTCTTTCGTATTCAACTATTGCTGACTCATCTCAACGATTAGCGGTACAATTAGTTTCCCTTCCTGAAATCTCTAGTAGTAAGATAATCGATGATTTGTTCACGTTCTTTTTAAGATTGAACGTCCTGTCTCGCCGACTCAGGCTCCTCCGTGGGACTTGTCGGAAGTACTTCAATATTTTCTTGCATTCCCTGCCTTTGAACCCATTGAAGCTTATAACGTTAAGACAGTGACTAAGAAGTTGCTTTATCTTACGGCTTTAGCTTCAGCTAAAGGGTGGGCGAGCTTCAGTCAGTTTCTAGGTTGGGTTTCTATGTGAGAAATGATACATATTTGTCTGTCTTCGGGATTTGTGGCAAAGACAGAGTCGGAGGTTAAAACTCTGCCTCGCTCATTTTAAAGTTCTTCATCTACAAGTGTTCGTTACGGCAATCCAGCGGAGATATGTTTATGTCCGTGTGAGCATTAAAATCTATTTATCGAAGGTTGGGAAACTCCGTCCCACTTCGGGCATACACTTCTTGTCTCTCCGCTGAATCCTCCCGTCCGCTGTCAGAGAATGGGATTAGTTACTTTCGGAGGGAGGTGATTTCCGAGGCTTCAGGGTTGTTCTTCATCAATTTCTTCAGCTCTGTATTTTCCTGACCGCACAGTATTCGAGTATGTCCATTTCATCTTCCTTTCTAAGGAATTATTCAGTGTCTTCTATTCTGGAGGCAGCTACTTGGAATTCCGTCTGTGTGTTTACTTTCTTTTACTTAGAGACATTCAATTCCGCCTCATAGCGTGTAGTGGTGAAGTCTACTATCTGGGTGCGTTCATTTAGCTGAGGTGGTATTTGGTGCGGAGGTTCAGAGGGTTATTCTCTTAGTCCACGTGTAGCGGCAAAGTCTATTATCTAGGGTGCGTTCATTTAGCTGAGGTGGTATTTACTTAGTGAGAAGATTCTTAGGTTAACCAGATAGAGGAATACCTTTTAGTCTTTAGAATTCTTAGGCAACAGTGATAGTATAATCACATGAACTTAGGTTTAGTACATTTTAAGTATCTTAGTCTTTGATAGTTTCCCTACGAGAGTCCAAGGGGGTGCTCTAGTAGGCTAGGCTATTTCATCGGCGCTGAGATACTTCTTCGCTCGTCGATCGTCGGGCCTTATCCAGAGGATCAGCAGCTCAGCACACACTGCTTCATTTCCCTCCATACATGAGAGGCTATGAATAGCCACATGGGAGGTTCACCGTACTCCTCTGTACATGAGAGGTTCTGAAGGACCACATGGAGGTCGACAGACCGAGACAGTACAGACCTGATGGGCGATCAAAGTACTCTCCAGCATGTCTCTCTCACTAAAAGCATCGATTGATAAGGTGAGTGTATAACTAAATAGATATACTATGTCAGAGCAGATTGGTAGCTGTCATCTCTGCGGTTGTAAAAAGGTGGTGGGCTGGAAATTTTAGATTGTTCTCCTGGAGGGTCAGCCACTCTGCACTCTGCCTCATTCTCCTCCGTATATGAGAGGTTCTGAAGAGCCACATGGGAGGTCGACGGACTTTGTACTGACCTGACTGTCGATCAAAGTACTCTCCAACATGTCTCTTCACTGAAAGCATTGATTGATATGGTGGAGTGTATGACTAAATGAATAT
The DNA here is from genome assembly GCF_040412425.1 of Macrobrachium rosenbergii. Classification (NCBI taxonomy): domain Eukaryota; kingdom Metazoa; phylum Arthropoda; class Malacostraca; order Decapoda; family Palaemonidae; genus Macrobrachium; species Macrobrachium rosenbergii. The sequence goes on from NC_089798.1 coordinate 16,933,239, forward strand.
CTTATGCAGAGCAGATTGGTGAGCTACCATCTCTGCAGTTGTCAAATGGCATGCAATAGAATCCTGCCGCCTCTAAATGTTGTTAATCGGGGAATTCAGGTGCTCAGGAGTTTATTGCGTTATAAAGTTTCATAATAAAACTAATATTGTAATACAGTACTTACCTGAACACCTGAATGATTCCCCACCCTCCTTTCCCCCACATCAATTTTGACCTTGAATAAAGCAAGTGACGAAAGTGGGAGTGTAGCCACACCTGTGTCAGCGTTGCCAACCATTTGTCATGGTAGCTCAAGTGACAAGATTTTACCTGCACCATTTGTTAACGCTGGCTGTTAAAATTCCCAATAGTGGATTGGTAATTGAGAGTTGTTCTAGTGGGATTAAGGCATGAATTCAGGTGTTCAGGTAAGTATTACAATATTAGTTTTATTACGAAAACTTCATATTTTCTACCTGTTTTGAGAACATTAATGGGTTGGCCTCTAGACCTCAAGAACCTTTACACTGTCCTCAGATGTCTCGGAGGCAGATTGGGGCCATTCTGAGAAACATTTGATGTCAGGGAGTGGGAAGGTAAACAACCTACAGCTTTTGGCAGTTTGGAATGGTCTTGCACCCAGAACATCTAGTCAGAGATGGTGCGATTGCCCTCTTTTCCAACAATTCAACCTCTCTATTCTTACATAAGACGACACGGAGAGACAGATAAAGAGATTTGTTCAGGCTAGCAAAGAAACTTTATTCTCCTGTAGACAGAGCCCAGCAACATTATTCCTGTACCTCATTTTGTCCCCAGGGAAAAACATTGTTATTAAAGACCAACTCAGGAGAAAAGGGCAAGGTCTTCAGTCAGATAGTCTCCTCTTCCTCAGGTTTGCCAAGTTGTGAAACCTCTGGGAGACCCAACACCAATCTGTTCACGACAGCCCAAAACACTACTCTCGTAATTTACACTACCCTCCATGCCAGAAGCCTCAGGCATGGGCAGTTGATGCCTTCCTTCAAAAATGCTTAACCCTAGACCTTTATGCTTTTCCTCTGTGTACTGTTTTGAGGAAATACTCAACAAGTTGTGAGTTTTGCAGAACACATGGATGATTTTGATAGCTCATTGGTACCCCTAAAGGGAATGGTTCCCCTAACTTCCTTTCCTGGTGGTAGATGTTTCTCATCTTTTTCCATTCAGTAAAGACCTTTTCAGACAATCTTATTTGAGAAGATTCCATCAAACCTCCACATGCTTCATTTGACCATGTGGGGATTGTCATTGTCTGTTATGAGCTAAAGGGCATTTCTAGCAATCCTTAAGTCTAGAAGGCCTCCACTGTTAGACTTGTGTGTATCAATAACAGGGGTCAGTTTATTGATCATAGTGCTTGTCCAGAGTTATATCCAGCCCTTGTTCACTAGGTAGCCTGATTTAAGTTCTGCCAGTATCACTGGTACACAAAGCAGTTTTCTGTAACAGCAATTAAAGGATACCACTTTACATTACAGTCCGTTCTGACTGGAATATCGCTCATGATTTAAAGTTTGAAGAAATTTTCTATCTTTTGTGCTGGAAATTTCAATCTTCCTATCATGGTTTATGTTGAAATTTAGACGTAGTCTCCCAGATTTGAGCATAACCTCAGTTTGAGCCTTTTGATAAGGCATCTCTTAAGAACTTTGAAGACACCTTTCTTTTAGCTCTTGCTGCGCAAAGAGTTGAAGACACCTTTCTTTTAGCTTTGCTGTGGCAAAAGTGTGTTAGTGAGCTTCAAGGCCTTTCTTGTATGTTGGCCCTGTTCTAATGGCAACCTCTCTTTTCTTTCATTGCTAGAGAAAAGATATAGAAGTGGAAGACCTTCTCATATTTGTGACAGTGCCTAATTTAACTACTTTGGTAGGCAATGCCGTATGTGGCTGCCTTATGCCGAGTTAGAACTCTTGGGTTTATATTAGCTCTTAGGGGTTTATATATGAGCTTCAAGCCCTTTCTTGTATGTGGGGCTTTGTTCTAGTGGCAACCTCTCTCTTTTCTTTCATTGCTTAGAGAAAAGATTAGAAGTGAAACCCTTCCTCAGTCGAACCTGTAATACATTCCCAGGTATCGGCAGACAGCCACTGGAAAGGCGTCTTGATGGATGTGTAGTGTTAGACAGCCACTGGAAAGGCATCTTGATAGATGTGTAGTATTATCATCACTTGTCAAATTGACATCTTCCTGAGTGCCTGGCACCCAGTTCCTGTTCTCTCAGCCTATTCCTGAACGCCTGACATCAGTTCCCAGGTGTACGGCACTCTCTTTAGTACTGGCGCCAACCTGCAGAGTTTCCTTTGCCCACTCTATGCCCCCAGCACAAGCACTTACGCCAGCTCCTCTTTAGTACTCGGTGCTCATCTTTGCTAAGAACACTTGTTCTTTCTTGAGCGCCAGTCTCGATTGAATGCCTGGCTCCGGCTTTTCAAGTAGCCGGCGCCAGTCCCCAATCACCATGCGCCAACTCTTCAGTATCAGACTCCCGCCTCTGAGCATCATACAGACCGCTCACAAGTGTTTGGCCCTCTTCAGTCTGTTCCACCTTCGCCTAGAGTGAGAGAGACGAGCCAACGTTGCTCCTTTTTAGCGACAATCAGTGTCTCGAGTCTTGTCCTGTGCAAACGGACTTTTGTGTCCTGAATTTTTTAGCTTGTTGAAGAAATCTCCCACCTCTGGCATTTTCTTCATCCTCCAAGAAGCCTCTCAGGAAGGTGGGAATTTTACTTTTGTTGAAAAGGGAGCAAGACAAGCGTTTTTGGACTTTCCCCCCTCTGCTGTCGACGGAACTAGACCTTGTTGAAGATCTTGTCAAGATTTTGAAGTTAAAGTTTTTTCTTGACTGGCAGCAGGAGCACGGGCTAAGAAGATAGAGGACTCCCAAGTGTTTATCGTGAGAAACCTCGCCTTGGATTGTCTCTTAGTCCTGTCCTGTACGGACAAGACAGTTGAGATGGTTTTTAGAGATTTCCATTGTTTTTCTTTGGAATCTCAAGAAGAGAGAGCTCTGGTGTTCCTTTACCACTGTAAGAGCCACACAGTCACCATCAGCCCTGTTATTTTTGCCTATAGACCTACATCACCTCTTCCTCAGAACACAGCCTCTGTCACAAGAGTCAGCTTTTGGCGTCACAAGAGTCAGCTTTTTGCGTCACAAGAGTCAGCTTTTTGACGTCAGTCTCAACTCTCTGCATTTTTGGCTTTCCGTCTGCCTAGAGAATCAGCTAATTTCAGACAGTCCGCTGATTTCTAGCCCCTTTTTTCTTCTTACTTGGAACATTAGTGGATGAGTCTACTGGGGACTCTGTCATCCATCAAGACGTTAGTCAAGTTAGATAGACTTCATATGAGAGTTTTGCAATTCCTTCATCCAGTTCCAGGTTTCGGCACATACAGAAAGCGCCCGTAACATTTTTTGGTTCTTCACAGCTGCTGAAGATACACGCAGTTGACGGTTGCCAATTCTCCGCTTCCTGTCAAGCGTAAGGAGGCTAGCTTCATCTCACAGCCTTCCTGCAGTTATGCTGTGGTTCCTGCTGTCTCTTCCTCGGTCCGACTTCCTTTGAAATGATGATGCTTTCTCTCATGGCCATTCTTGTGTTGGAGACCTTACTTGGGCTCCAAGCTAGAGGAGAAAGTGTCTTGAACCCTCTCGGACCAGATTTCCCTAGTGGCACCCATTCCTGAATGCCTGGAATCAACTTCCAAGCTCCTGGCACCTAGCACCAATTCCTGAATACCTGATGCCTGTTTCAGAATGCTCAGCATTATCTAGCCAGTACTAGGCCCCGCTGCTGAACACCTAGCGCCTGCCTACAGACTATTTTTATGTTTAAAGGGTTGTGTCTGACTGCAGAAGAATTTTTCATTCCTGGTTTTGAAAAAGGCCACTATTATCCCATGCCCAAGCTTTTGTCTCTCTTATGGACTTTTCAAGCCTTTTATAATTGTGCCAGATATTAGTTTCCTCCACATACTGTTCCGCATATGTTTTTCAGTCTGTCTGAGGTGCTTTTGAGTCCATGTAAGGTGTTATCGAGGCCAAATAAGAAAGCGAGCCCGCACAGATGTTCACGTGTCTGCACAGTTGTCAAGTGTGAGGAGAGTCAGCAACTAGTCCATACAGTTGTCTGTGAGTCTGCTGCATGGTGATCTGCAAGTTCACTCTGGTTGCTTTCTACTCCGCAGGGTAGTCAGCAAGCATGCATGGCCCACAGCTCCTTTTTTTCTCTTGAATAGAGAACGAAGCTCAAGATGGAGATGAACCAGACAGTTTGTCGTCCATTCTCCAAGGCAATTGGATGGAGACCTTGGATATGCAGGATACAGTGTCGCCCCTTATTGCGGTCTCACGATTGTGGATTCACCTATTTATGGATTTCACAGTGGAACGTATATACACATTCGCAGAAAATTCGCCCATTAGCGGTATTTTTCACTGAGAAATATTCACTAATTAATGTATTTTCATGATAAAACTATTAAAATATTAAGGTATAAGCATTTTTAGAGTTTTTTTTTTGTGTTTGAACTATCAAAATAGGCAGTTCTAAGTGTTTTTAGAGGGGTTTTAAATACTAGCGGATTTTAGCTATTCTTGGGGAGTGTGGTATGCATCCATCGCGAATATGGGGGCTTTACTGTACTTCTTTCCATGTCTATGTCCGGACTTCAGAGAGTATCTCAGGTCCGTCTTAGCAGACAGGATCTTCCAGTTTGGGGATCTATGGCACAAGGCTTCTCTCAAGCCCTCACTCCTCTTACATACTGTAGAGACCATTGCGATGCAGATGTCAATCTTCGAGCTCCGTCTCCCAGAATAAGTGAGCGATTTTCTGTAGCTGGTGTCTCAGATCCTATGTCCCTCCTTTCGAGACATCTGTGATCCTTTGACTAGTCCAAGCAAGGAAGAAAATCCAGTCTCCTGGAACCTGGATGTATGTTTGAAGTGACTGCTGAGACGTTTTAGTGAGATCCAAACCATCATTCTAGAGTAGGTCTATTTCACAAGGAGACACGGTTTGCTCGTTTACCCTTGGATTTTGGCCTAGAACAAGGACCTTTCCAAACCTGGTTTGTATACCTAGGAAAAAATGCAAATTACTTTTGTATTTTTACTATTATTTATATTCTCATGGCAAAACTTGACAATAGTTTTGTTCTCTTCCCCTGAGGGCTGCATGCTTGTTTATCTGGGAGATTGTGACTGTATGAATTCCTTAGAGGTTTATGAAGGATGTTTTTCCTCAAAATTTTTAATAAATACTGTATATAACTGAATTTATACTGTAGTACAGCATGTTTGTTTTTGGATGTAATTTGACAGATGTTTTTCTTGCCAGAACAAAATGGGGCGTGATCCAGGTCCAAACACTCGCTTCAATGAAGCAAAGTGGAGTGAGGAATTGAAGATAACAATTGCACTTGCTCTCAAGAAACTGACAAATGATGATCAGAAAGGTAAGAATCATCATTAAGCTTTAGAATAGTTTATTTTTTTACAGTAACACTAAAGATAAATTTTTTACTTGTGTTTTGTAAGTGACACTTCAGATATTGTTTTATTGGTCATTTAATGAATATGTCTTATAGGTTGTAGATTTTTACTTTTAAAAAAGTAAATTTTAAAATGATGTGACATTTGAATATTTTTGTTCCAGTCAGAATGTGTTAAAAGTTAATGTTTGAATTCAGTACAAACCAGAGCTTTACAGAAACATATTAGGTATTCATATGTCCTTTTAAGATGGGTATAAATACAGGTTGACCTTCTCAAATACGACATTATGAGACGTGATCAATCCCTAATTAGTGAAAAATCTTCATTACAGAAGGATTACCCCAAAATAATAACACCTTTTCATCATCCCTTGAAAAAATGCTGACCCTATAAAATTATTTTGTCATATATTCTGTGTAAAGAGTGAGTCCAGAGTTTCTAGGTGGTCAACAGTTAAACTTGGCTATATTTTACATCAGGACATTTGACTGCCCTCACACTACAGTATGCTCTCTCTCTCTCTCTCTCTCTCTCTCTCTCTCTCTCTCTCTCTCTCTCTCTCTCTCTCTCTCTCTCTCTCTCTCTCTCTCTCTCTCTCTCTCTAGTGTTTTGTATCATTATTTTGTAATTTTTGATAAAGGCATAACTCTTACATGCTGTCATATCTTAAATCTAGTCATTAAAATTTACATCAAAATTTTCTTCTGCGTGAGAGGGTATCAGAGCCTTTGTCTGCTTGTAGCCTGTTCCTGGACTGCCCAGCATCAGTAGACTTTCGTCACTGCCAGGAACCATGGCATGCTTCAAGACAGAGGCCTGCCTTCGCCACCTGTCTGCAGCCATCTATTGTCTCGTAATCAATTTTCTCTGAGATATTTGTTCAGTAGAGGTTAGCACTTGTGTCACCATCTCACATGTCATCATCATTTGGCCCCTAGTATGACATCTTGATGAAGTGAGGGCAAAGAGGCCTGGCCTTCAAGCCCGGGTCCTAAAAATCATCCTACGTAGTTTTTGGTGTAAATGGCATGAGGACATTTCCACTTCCCACAAAATTTTACTGCTTAGGTGAGTCTGAGAAGGGTCATGTTTTGGAAGGGGTATGCATTCGAAGCTAATTGTGGGAGTTGTGGTGGTTGAGTCGCCACTCAATATGGTTTGGACCTAAGAGATAGTGATGGGATTTTCCCATCGCTATTTTGAGGGCAGAACCATCTTCTGAATCAGCCCCATCGGAATCCAGGGGCCTGGTTTTTGGGGATGGGAGTCCACCAATACATTTGGAGTGGGGAATCAGTCCCCATTAGTGGGGGCAGAACTCCCAGCAGGCCAATTGGCTTATACCTGGGCCACTGCAAGCGTGTGGTGCTATCCAGAAAGGGTAGGGTATGGGGTGGACTATTGGGAGTCAACTCTCACTTGTGCTATTTGTGGAGAATCGTGAATGCCTGACGTGATCCACAATACTTTCTTGATATTATAACCAAGCAGTTTTGGGTGGGTGGGTGAGTTGGTGTGTGGGTGTGTGTGTGTGTGTGTGTGTGTGGTGAAGGTCTGGTGTGTGCATGCTTGGCATCTTTGAGTCTCTTCATGGGCTTTGGGGTGGGGAGGAAGGCTAGACAGTAGAAGCTGCGTGGTTTTCCCTTTTCTGATATGCTGTTGGGGTCTGTGTGGGGATCTTGGGTGTCGGATGTGCACTTTTAGGACTTCTGCATGTGAGCTAGCAATAATTTATGGATTTGGCAAGTAGTTTTCCCTCCCCTTGATCCGACAACTCACCAGCATTGGCAGCGACTTCTGGCATAGAAAGGATGTTGGTGTTGACTTACAGATTCAACTCATAAAGAAGAAACTAAGGTTGATGCAACCTCTCCACAGGGAAATTCCACAAAGGAAAGATTCTAAGAGTGAGGAAAGTCACCATGGAAAATTGACAATTCTGCATGCATATGAAATACCCCTTGAATGCCATTATGAGTATTTTGTATCATTTAAACAATATGGGAAAATTTTAGAATGTCATTACGAACTACAGTGAAGCTAATGTGAAATGATAAGTCTGGATCTCTTTTGAGAAACATGAAGGTGCCTTTAGTGCCACATGTAACATTAAAAGTATTCTTCTTCATAATTGTAATATACAGGAGGACTTTGTGACAAATTCTCTAGAAAATTAGATGTTTATCACCCAGCTGACTGGAATGAAAATGAGTCTCCGACTCGTGAAAATAATCTGCAGGAGTACCTAAACTCCCCAGTGTCATATAGCAACTACAAAGAGGAGAATGATAATTATTTTAAATTCAGTAAATATTTGCAAAAGAAAGTAGGCACTATAGGAAATGGTGACATTTCTAGATTTGTAAGAAATCTGTTCTTATTCATGCAAAATCAAGACAAAATCACTTAAGCTTTGCAGTTTAAAAGTAGATGACAGTGAAATGTTAGCAGATACCAAACCCCATATTAATTTTAGTTATGGAGTAATCTTCAACAGGGATTTATATGGCCTCAAAGAAGAGATATTAGATATGTGTCCAAAACAGGTTTGGCTGGTATGTAAAATTCTAAAACTACAATGATAATTATTACTTTTGAGGATCATAATGTTCCCTGTCATTTTGTATACAGTATAGAAAATGAAAGGGCGTTGGTGCGTTCATACAAACAAAAATCATTACAGTGCTTCAACTGTTTCAGATATGGTCATCCTTCTTGAGTCTGTAAAAATGACAAAGTTTTGTGACAACTGTTCTGCACCAGCACATGGCAGAATGCACATTAGGTTCTCAACTCATTAAGTGTAATCTGGGTCATAAGTCCAGTGATAGAAAATGACGTTTTCAGATGGTAACAGCTGCTCTACTAAAATCAGATGCAGAGCATATAAATGTCGGTTATGCCAGAAGACTTGTAAGTAAGGAAAAGAGTTATGCTAAGGACTTGAATTCAAATATCAGCAACCAAGATAAACAAAAGATGCCAGATAGGCCAACGAATGCAAACATAAAAGTTCAAATATAAATGCTCAGCCTCCAATTCAGAAATCAGTGCCTCCAATTTTGGATATTACTCCCCTTCCCTCTGCACAGTCTTCTCCTAAGATGAGCAGCCCTAGGCCGTCATCTCGGGTGCTCTCTCTGCCCAACTTAGGAGAGGAACTCAGTACTCAAGAGCATGTTAACCCTTAAACGCCTGTTGGGCGTATGGCAAGCGTCGACTAAAATTGTCTGTTGAATGCCAGTGGAATGAAAGGCAAGCGTCGACTACAAAAAATTTAAAACCCGGTCAACTTTGACTCAACCGAAATGGTCGAAAAACGCAATTGTAAGCTAAAACTCTTACATTCTAGTAATATTCAATCATGTACCTTCATTTTGCAACAAATTGGAAGTCTCTAGCACAATATTTCGATTTATGGTGAATTTTGAAAAAAACTTTTTCTGGACGCCAGTGTGATAACTCGGCCGAAAATTTCAGAAATTCTTTCGTCATTTTGTCGTAATTTTTGCACTGTTCTATATTAGCCGTTACATAAAGTTTTATATATGAAAATGTGCACTATTTCATGTACAATACAACAGAAAATAACTCATAGTTGTAGCTTTTATCAGTTTTGAAATATTTTCATATAAATCACAATAATTGCCAAAATTTCAACCTTAGGGTCAATTTTGACTCGACCGAAATGGTCAAAAAACGCAATTATAGCTAAAACTCTTACATTCTAGTAATATTCAATCATTTACCTTCATTTTGCAACCAATTGGAAGTCTTTAGCACAATATTTCGATTTATGGTGAATTTTTAAAAAAACTTTTTTCCTTCACGTCCAAGAAATTCTTTAAATCACGTCGTAATGTTTGCACTGTTTTATATTAGTCGTTACATAAAGTTTTATATATGAAATGTGCACAATTTCACGTAGAATACAACAGAAAATAGCTCATGGTTGTAGCTTTTATCAGTTTTGAAATATTTTCATATAAATCACGATAACTGCCAAAATTTCAAGCTTGGTCAACTTTAACTTGACTGAAATGGTCAAAAAACGCAATTATAAGCTAAAACTCTTACATTCTAGTAATATTCAATCATGTACCTTCATTTTGCAACAAACTGAAGTCTCTAGCACAATATTTCGATTTATGGTGAATTTCTGAAAAAAAAATTTTTTCCTTCGTCTGTCTTGTGGTAACTCTACCGAACATCTCAGAAATTCTTTCGTCATGTTGTCGTAATGTTTGCATCGTTTTACATTAGTCGTTACATAAACTTTTATATATGAAAATGTGTGCAATTTCATGTAGAATACAACATGAAATTAGCTCATGGTTGTAGCTTTTATCAGTTTTGAAATATTTTCACATAAATCACGATAACTGCCAAAATTTCAACCTTCAGTCAACTTTAACTCGATCGAAATGGTAAAAAACGCAATTGTAAGCTAAAACTCTTACATTCTAGTAATATTCAATCGTTTACCTTCATTTTGCAATAAATTGGAAGTCTCTAGCACAATATTTCGATTTATGGTGAATTTTTAAAAAAACATTTTCCACGTCTCTGGCGGTAACTCTGCGAACATCTCAGAAATTCTTTCGTCTCGTTGTCGTAATATTTGCACCGTTTTATATTAGTTGTTATATAAAGTTTATATATGAAAATGTGTGCAATTTCATTTATAATACAACTAAAAATAACTCATGGTTGTAGCTTTTATCAGTTTTGAAATGTTTTCGTATAAATCACGATAAATAGAAAAAATTCGACTTTCGGTCAACTTTAACTCGACCGAAATGGTCGAAAACTGCAATTAATAAGCTAAAACACTTACAGTCTAGTAATATTCAATCAATTAGCTTCATTTTTCAACAAACGGGAAGTCTCTAGCACAATATTTCGATTTATGGTGAATTTAAAAAAAAAAATTTTTACGTCCGTACATTACTGAATTCATGCATCATTTTGTGATAATATTTTCTCTGTGTTGCTTTGATCATTTTAAAATTTGTTATATACCAAAATCATCACAATTTAGTGTACAATACAACTAAAAAAATTAAGTCATTAGCTTTAACCGTTTTGCTTACAGCACGATTTGTATACAATTATATACGAGTTTTTTTTCGCTGTCATATATTCCAATATTTATATATGATAATTATATTTTTTCATTTCTGATGGTTGCATACTAAACTTCAGGCAATGACAAAAAAATGAGCCAAAAATGAACTCTTAATCTTAAAAACTAAGCGTGCTGTGATTTTTGAAAAAATTTTTTCCGCAAGGTAGCTAACTCACGAGCGCCGCGGCGTAGGGGAAGCGTTTTTGTAAATAGGGCTTTGGCGTTAAAGGGTTAATGCTCTCATAACAGAGGGTAAATACCAACACACTTCCTCACTTTCCAATAGGAAAAGAGGGAGACCACCATCCTTTTCCCCTCCAGTTACAAGACCTGCTAAAATTGTCTCTAAACAGAATTGATGGATCAAAATCTCCTAATGGAGAATTCACTCAAATATCACAGTTAATCTACACCACAGTCCTTGCCAATGAGACAAACTGCATAATGTTATAAAGAGTGTAAAACCAGAAATATCCTAACTATCATTTAAAGAATCATCAGGAAGTAGCAGTAAAATAAAAAATTCGTAATTGAGGACTTTCGAAGAGTCCTCTAGAAAATAACCAGCATTTTCTCCTCCATCTTGCAATGGAACTTTCAAGGTCTGAGGGCTAAGTATGAAGAGCTTAAGATGCTCATTCATGAGTTCTCTCCAGTTTTTATTGTTGCAGGAAACCCTGTTGGATATTAATACTCATTGTCCAAGGGAATACACTGCATACTGAACTACAGTGAACCCCCGTATTTGCAGGGGATCGTCCCACACCCCGCAAATAGCTAAAATCTCACGAATACTTAAAACCCTCTAAAAACTCTTAGAATTGCCCATTTTGATAGTTTAAACACAGAAAAACCCTGTAAAAATGCATATACCTGAGTATTTTAATAGTTTTACCACAAAAAGTGCATTTATTCATGACAATTATATGAAAATACAGTAATTGGTGAGATATTTCTCAGTGGAAAATACCATGAATTGGCGAATTTTCCATGAATAATGGCTAGATATGTTCCACAGAAACCCGCGACTGCGTGAGTCCGCGAATCATGAGAACGCGAATGGGGGGGGTTTACTGTACTTATAATCCTCAAGTAGAAAGTCATTTAGGGAGTTTGGTTTATATTTGCCATGACATTCCTCAGATATCTTGAAGTCTGCAAACTAGAATTAACTAGAAAATATACTGTTTGTTCTCTCTACTTACCTCCCAATGATGATGTCTGCTGCATCCAATGATGATGTCTGCTGCAATGTAGTAGGGTTGATTGATCAGCTTCCTCAACCGTTTCATCGTGTAGGAGACATGAACAGTAGACACCCATTGTGGGGTGATGTGTTAGCTAATAGAAAGAAATCTCATAGCATCACTTGTTGAAAACGAAGACACGGGGATTCTTAATACAAGTGAGCCTACTTACTTTCATATACAAACAGGCAATGTCATGTCAAAGCTAGTTCTAACTGCCTTACTGACTTTCACTGGAGAACATTGGATGGCTGGCATACTAGTGACCATGCACCAGTAATCATTAAAAGTAATGGTAGTCCACCAGAGCATAGATCTCCTTGCTGGTGCTTAGATAAAGCATATTGGAATCAGTTAGGGAATTGAGTGAAATCGAAGGTGATGCGGATAAGTTTATCAGTGTTAACGATGCCATTGATTTACTTAATGGTAATCTTCACACTGCTGGATTGCATTCTATTCCTAAATCGACTGGCTTATTCTTCCATTGACCAGTTCTTTGGTGGTCGCATGAACTCCAGTTACTTCATTGGGCCACAAGAACTGCTCTAACTAGATGCCGACAAAATTGAACAGAACATAACGTCATAGTATATAAAAAGTGTAGAGCACAGTTCTGGCATGCATTACCCCTGTAATGCCGACTGGACGTATTTTACGTCAACGAAAATTGTCTGTCGGGTGCCAAGTGGACATAAAATATGTCAACTACAAAAAGTTTTTTTAAATATTTGCGGAAAAATACTTATAGGCCTAGTTTGCGAAAAATTTTAAATCACATGCCTTGAGGGATGCTGGGAGTTCACGGATCACGCTGTTGTTTTGTTTACAAGCGTGATCCAGCTGCGCATCAAGCAAATTTCTTTCTTCTCCCACTAGAAAGCATCAGCAGCATCTCAGAAATTCTTTCGTCACTTTGTCGTAATTTTTGCACCGTTTTATATTAGCCGCTACATAAAGTTTTATATGTGAAAATGTGTGCAATTTCATGTAGAATACAACAAAAAATAACCCATGGTTGTAGCTTTTATAAGTTTTGAAATATTTTCATATAAATCATGATAAGTGCCAAAATTTCAACCTTCGGTCAACTTTGACTCGACCAAAATGGTCGAAAACACAGTTGTAAGCTAAAACATTCTAGTAATATTCAATCATTTACCTTCATTTTGCAACAAATTGGAAGTCTCTAGCACAATATTTCGATTTATGGTGAATTTTAAAAAAAAAAACTTTTTCCTTACATCCACGTGCTAACTCGACCGAAAATCTCAGAAATTCTTTAGTCACTTTGTCGTAATTTTTGCACTGTTTTATATTAGCCATTACATAAAGTTTTATATATGAAAATGTGTGCAATTTCATGTAAAAATACAACAAATAACTCATGGTTGTAGCTTTTATAAGTTTTGAAATATTTTCATATAAATCAGTAAGTGCCAAAATTTCAACCTTGGTCAACTTTGACCCAACGAAATGGTGTGAAAAACGCAATTGTAAGCTAAAACTCTTACATTCTAGTAATATTCAATCATTTACCTTCATTTTGCAATAGATTGGAAGTCTCTAGCACAATATTTCGATTTATGGTGAATTTTTGAAAAAATCTTTTCCTTACGGCCATGTGTATCTCGGCTCGAAAATCTCAGAAATTCTGTAGTCACTTTGTCGTAATGTTTGCACCGTTTTATATTAGCCGTTACATAAACTTTTATATATGAAAATGTGCAATTTCATGTAGAATACAACTAAAATAACTCATGATTGTAGCTTTTATCAGTTTTGAAATATTTTCATATATAGTAGAACCCGGTCCTCGACTGTACTAGAACTCGAAATAATCAGTTTCAACACGAAATGTTGAGTAAATTTTTGCGTCGGAGTTCAAACAACAAGCGGAATCCGACCTGATGAATCATCGATGTTTGTAGAAAAAAAGAGTTTGAGTGGCTGCCGCTAGTTGGCGTTGTTGGTGGCGTTCTTCCATGCTTATTTAAAAGCATTTAAAGCCCACACATGCTGCTGCTGTTGAAAAACAAGCCATATTATCACATGAAATTAATAATACAGTATTTATAAACCGAATTACTGTATGTCTGTTATCATAAAATTAAGAAAAATTTCCCGATACGTCGGAACTTGGCAGCCTGGCAGATATAAACAAACCAGGTGCCGCCCTGGTGGTGTATCGCGGTACTAATTACATAAACATTCTGCGCGATACACCGCAGGGCTGCGCTCTGGTTTGTTATATCAACCACAGGCTGCCAGTTCAGCGTATTAGGAAATTTTCTTAATTTTATGATAACAGACATACAATAATTCGATTTATAAATACTGTATTATTACTCATGTGATAATATGGGCTTGTTTTTTCAATGTTATCATTATTAACAACAGTTTTCATGTGTACCTGATACAGTACATTCTGGTAGTGCCTATAAGGCTACTTAGCCTAGCCTATGACTCTTGGTATATCATCGGTATATGGCGCGTGGTCATAGGCCAAATTTTTTGATACAGTATGCATTTAAAAATGTAAAAAGTGCTTCTGATACAGTAAGTTATTCAACTCTGAACCTATTTAATTGTAATTTGTGTAAAGTTTTTTTGTATAAAAGGCAAGGTTGGGGTAATGACTGGTGGTCAGGAATGGATTAATCCATTTTCAATTATTTCTTATGGAAGAAATTAACTCAGAATTCGACAAAATCGAATCTCGACACTTCTTCTGGAGCAATTAGCGTTGAGAACCAAGGTTCTACTGTAAATCACGATTTGCCAAAATTTCAACCTTGGTCAACTTTGACTCGACATAAATGGTCGAAAAACGCAATTGTAAGCTAAAACTCTTACATTCTAGTAATATTCAATCATGTACCTTCATTTTGCAACAAACTGGAAGTCTCTATACAATATTTCGATTTATGGTGAATTTAAAAAAAAAACTTTCCCTTTACGTTAAATGCGCAGTAACTTTCGGCCTAACATCTGGAAATTCTTTCATCACTTTGTCGTAATGTTTGCACCGTTTTATATTAGTCGTTACTTAAAGATTTATATATGGAAAATGCGCAATTTCATGTAGAATACAACGAAAATAACTCATAGTTGTAGCTTTTATCAGTTTTGAAATATTTTCATATAAATCATGATAAGTGCCAAAATTTCAACCTTCGGTCAAATTTAAATTTCGACTGAAATGATCGAAAAACGCAATTGTAGCTAAAACTCTTACATTCTAGTAATATTCAATCATGTACCTTCATTTTGCAACAGATTGAAGTCTCTGCACAATATTTCAATTTATGGTGAATTTTTGAAAAAACTTTTTCCTTAAATCCCTTGTAACTCTGCGAACATCTCAAATTCTTTCGTCACTTTGTTGTAATGTTTGCACCATTTTATTTTAGTCATTACATAAAGTTTTATATATGGAAATAAACATTTTCATGTAAAATACTAACAAAATATAACTCATAGTTGTAGCTTTATCAGTTTTGAAATATTTTCATATAAATCACGATAAATAGAAAAAATTTTACTTTCGGTCAAATTTAACAACCAAAATGGTCGAAAACTGGAATTGTAAGCTAAAACACCTACAGTCTAGTAACATTCAATCAATTACCTTCATTTTGCAACAAACGGGAAGTCTCTAGCACAATATTTCAATATATGGGGAATTTTTGAAAAACATTTTTTTTTACGTCAGCGCATTACGAATTCATGCATCATTTTGTGATAATATTTACTGTGTTGCTTTGATCGTTTTACAATTTGTTATATGCCAAAATCATTGCAAATTAGTGTACAATACAAAGAAAAAAAAATAACTCGTTAGCTTTAACCGTTTTGCTCACAGCGCAATTTGTATACAATTATATATGAAATTTTTTTCGCTGTCATATATTTCAATATTTATGTATGATAATGATATTTTTTCATTTCTGATGGTTGCATACTAAACTTCAGGCAATGACAAAAAAGGAGGCAAAATGAACTCTTAATCTTAAAAATAAGCATGCTGTGATTTTTAAAAACTTTTTCCTTGGCTCTAACTCCCAACTCGCTTTTAAATGACATCGACAGACACTTTTTGTAAATAGAGGCTCGGCGTTAGAGGGTTAAACATTCCCTAAACCCTAAACACTTACTCACTAAATGTTCACTAAATCCTAAACACTAACAAAACATTCACTAAACATTACTCATTAACCTCTAAGCGCCGAGCCTCTATTTACTAAAAGCGTCTCCCGTATGCCAGCGGCGTTGGTGAGTTAATTTTAGCGGAAAAAAGTTTTTCAAAAAATCACAACAAGCTTAGTTTTTAAGATTAAGAGTTCATTTTTGGCTCATTTTTTGTCATTGCCTGAAGTTTATTAAGCAACCATCAGAAATGAAAAAAAATATCATATATAAATATTGGAGTAATTTGAAAAAAAAAAACTCATATAATTGTATACAAATGGCGCTGTAAGCTCTTAGTTAAAGCTAATGAGTTAATTTTTTTAGTTATATTGTACACTAAATTGCGATGATTTTGGTATATAACAAATTGTAAAATGATCAAAGCAACACAGAGAAAATATTATCACAAAATGATGCATGAAGTGGTAAAAAGCGTGGGCGTAAAAAATGTTTTTTCAAAAATTCACCATAAATCGAAATATTGTGCTAGAGACTTCCCGTTTGTTGAACAATGAAGCTAATTGATTGAATATTACTAGACTGTAAGTGTTTTAGCTTACAATTGCATTTTCGACCATTAAATGTAAGTTAAATTTGACATAAAGTCTAATTTTTCTATTTATCGTGATTTATATGATAATATTTCAAAACTGATAAAAGCTACAACCATGAGTTATTTTAGTTGTATTGTACATGAAATTGCACACATTTTCATATATAAAACATTATGTAACGACTAATATAAAACAGTGCAAATATTACAACAACACAAAAGAATTTCTGAGATGTTTGGCGAGTTGGCACAAGAGACATAAGGAAAATGTTTTTTCAAAACTTCACCATAAATCGAAATTTTGTGCTAGAGACTTCCAATTTAAAAAATGAAGGTAAACAATTGAATATTACTAGAATGTAAGAGTTTTAGCTTACAATTTCATATATTTTACCATTTGGTGAGTTAAAGTTTACGAAGGTTGAAATTTTTTAGTTATCGTGATTTATGTGAAAATATTTCAAAACTGATAAAAGCTACAATTATGAGCTATCTTCTGTTGTATTCACACATGAAATTGCGCACATTTTCATATATAAAAGTTTATGTAACGACTAATGTAAAATGATGCAAACATTACGACAACATAAACGAAAGAATTTCTGAGATGTTCGGCGATTTACTCAGCAGAGACGTAAGGAAAAGTTTTTTTTTTCAGAAATTCACCATAAATCGAAATATTGTGCTAGAGACTTCCAGTTTGTTGCAAAATGAAGGTACATGATTGAATATTACTAGAATGTAAGAGTTTTAGCTTATAATTGCATTTTTTGACCATTCAGCGTCCGGTCGAGTTAAAGTTGACCGAAGCTTGAAATTTTTGCAGTTATCGTGATTTATATGAAAATATTTCAAAACTGATAAAAGCTACAACCATGAGTTATTTTCTGTTGTATTCTACATGAAATTGTGCACATTTCCATATATAAAACTTTATGTAACGACTAATATAAAACAGTATAAACATTACGACAACGTGCGAAAGAATTTCTGGCGGACGTAAGGAAAAAGTTTTTTCAAAATTCACCATAAATCGAAATATTGTGCTAGAGACTTCCAATTGGTTGCAAAATGAAGGTAAATGATTGAATATTACTATGTAAGAGTTTTAGCTTACAATTGCATTTTTACCATTTGGTCGAGTCAAAGTTGATTGAAGGTTGAAATTTTGGCAGTTATTGTGATTTATATGAAAATATTTCAAAACTGATAAAAGCTACAACCATGAGTTATTTTCTGTTGTATTGTACATGAAATTTGCACATTTTCACATATAAAACTTTATGTAATGGCTAATACAGAACAGTGCAAAAATTATGACAAAATGAAAAGAATTTCTGAAATTTTGGCGAGTTACACAGCGGGCGTAAAAAAGTTTTTCAAAAATTCACCATAAATCGAAATATTGTGCTAGAGACTTCCAATTTGTTGCAAAATGAAGGTACATGATTGAATATTACTAGAATGTAAGAGTTTTAGCTTACAATTGCGTTTTTGACCATTTAGTCGAGTCAAAGTTGACGAAGGTTGAAATTTTTGCAGTCGGCGTGCAGTACGTCCAATTGGCACCCAACAGACAATTTTACAAACATGCGTATTTGATACGTCCAGTAGGCGTTTAAGGGTTAAACAGTCAGGATAAAAAAAAATTCATAATCACACTAAGGGCCTGTTCAGTTTGAGTGGTTACCATACCTTTAAAGATGGCCACAAGGCTCTGCAGCGTCATCCTGCTGGAAAATCATTGAACTACGTAGTACTTCTATGCAACTAGCATCTCCAGATACATACCTTCTATGGCTCCAGCACATGCTGGAGTGCATGGAAATGAGGAAGCAGATAGATTGGCCAAAGCAGCTAGATTTACTTCCAAGGTGCCCAACTTTATATAATGATTTCTTCCCAAGCATTAGAAAATTTATAATTAATTTGTGTCAAGAGCATTGGAATAGTATAGAAATTAAAGAAATTACAGGTCCTATATTTCCCTGGAAGTATGGCAGTATGCCTAGAAGATGGGAGACAGCTCTTTGCTGCCTAAGGATTGGACATACCCACCTAACACAGCTTTTTGATGAGCGGGGAGAATCAACCTTTTTGTGAGGATTGTCTGGTTCCCTTGACTGTGAGACACTTGCTGGTTGAGTGCCCCAGTCTTGGGGGTATTAGAAGCTGTTACCTCTCTAAGGCTCTTGGTCAGGATGGCAGGTTCACCCTTACCAAGATCCTTGGAGAGGATATAGTATATGTTGCCAGTGGCATTTTTAGATCTATTATTGAAGCGGGTCTTCTCCCAAAAATATAATATTTAATTCATTATCTTTTATCCTTGTATTGTTTTTGTAGCAGTTATGTTGTTCATTTAATTGATATTGGCGTCAATAACCCAGTTGTCATGATGCCAGATAAATCAAAATCATTCATTCATTCATTCATTCATCAATTAGCCAGAAGGACAGTGGAGTGTGTAATCCTCTTCAGTTATCTTGGGTTTGTAAGCTTAGTATGCCAGTTACAGTACTTGGATGGTTTCTCTACTGCACATCAGTACTCAAGTTTTTTAAACATTTACTTGCCCTCTTTTATCATTTATTCCTTCCATTTCTGATGTTAATCCTTCCCTGCTCACTCAGTCCCCAGTCTGTTGCCTTGTATTATTCTGTACCTATTTGCACTAGCAGCCCTTCCTTTGTCACTGCATTGATGTTGTGCAGATGCTCCCGCTGTCATCTCAGCAGTCATCACTCGAGTCAGAACTTTCGTCTCTTTGAGATTTGTTATTGAAGCACCAGGTAGATAGTTGTCTACCACGGTGATGTCATGCAAGAACCCTCTACCGTCCCCTATCCAGCCATCTGATGCTTCCCAAAGCACCCCATGATGTCATTGCTGGCAGTTCTAGGTAGGTCACCATCTCAGGTGTCTATCACCTCACTGTCATGGTCTACAGATTTACCATTTTTCTATCGTCTCGGTTCTTATGGACTTGACGGATTTCAACCCTGATTTGGATGATCCTTCTTCAGTTTTTTAAGCAGTTCATAGTGGTTTTCAGTTTTTGGGGGAGAACAACTTATATAGTAAGGTTATGGAGAGGTGTAGAGCAAGAGAAATAGATCACCTCAACAGTCTTGAGGAGTAAAATCAAACAATCACTACTTAACCTATAGATTGATTTACCACTAGTTTTTGAGGTGAAACTTACCCTCTATCATTAGCTTATCTGCGGCTACTTGACACAGGTTCGAATAGTGTTAAAACTGAAAGAATCGTTAATGAATGCTCCCAATAGTTACCCTCACCTTCCATAGACAGCAAATGTTTTGGTTGTCATTCTTCTCTAGTCTGTGATTATGGCCAGCTGGTTAGACAAGTGCTCTAAAATTTGTGTTTTTTTGGGTTAACGAATGGATTGTCTGGCTTTCAGTCTGTATTTGGCAATATGGATTCTTCTTCTCAATCTTCCCTATCAAAATCTGTCAGATTTTGTAAGATAAATGGTTGCTAGACCAGATTTGGTTAATTGACTTATGTACGCACGAACTATGCACGGATCATCAAGAGGAGAATTGCGATTCAGACAACCTCTGTGATCATTGCAAGGATTGGTCTTTGGGAGAAATAGAGAAGACGGTAAATTGCCAAATTAGAAGAGAAGGATAGACTTAGGAGAGAGTAAACAGAAGTCTTGAATCTAGGTTTTCTTTAGAATTAACACCTGGTAAAGAAGATAGAGGTAAGTCTGTAGTCTCTTCTCTAGTGGATATAGATCCTTCTACACCCAAATGTTAGCTCAGGGTAGTAGGCTAGATTTAAAACAAATAGATATTGACTTGGTTAAATCTTGAACTGATTTTTGTATAACATTTTGAGCCTTATGCATCGAATGTGTCCAGTGCATTGGCAGGGGCAATGTCCCCTTGTTCCTTTGGCCACTCTGTGGATGCAGCCTTGTCTGTCACTTTGCCGACAGGTTTGGTAGACCCGGAGTTTCCAGATGAAGACTAACATCCCAGGATGTTCAAGGACCGTGCCCTATATCCTGCCTGTGCTTTCAGTCCTACATGGACAGAGTTAGATCTCGGTCACATAAGGACAGTTATGGTAGGTCTATATCTTCAGTAGGTCTAGAGCTTATGTTTGACCCCATTGTTCCAGTTATTCTAGCGATTCATCTGAGCCAGATAACCTATTACAATCAGTAGTGAGTGCTGCTGTTGCACCTGCAGCCATCAGGCTAGCAGCCCTGAGTCTGTAGTTAAGCTATCAGGAGTAAGCTCTCTCACCAGTTCTCCCCTAGTATCACCTGTGGTCCAAGTTTTGTTTTTGACACGGACACTGTTATGTCCATGCCCAGGCTTTTTTGGTTTTTATGGACTGTTTTTCCAACTTACACTACACATGCCAGATATTCCCATTCGCCTGTTAGTCTGTCATTTTCTGCAAGGCGTCGAGGCCACCCAAAGCATTATTGAGTTCACACGAGGCATCAGCAAGTTCACGCTGCTGGCAGCGAGTCTGCACGATTGTCTGCAAGTCAGCATGGTTGTCAGTGAGTCCCCATGGCTGGCAGCGAGTCTGTAGAGGCGTCAGAAAATCCGCACGGGTGTCAGAGATTCCACACGGGCATCAGCGAGTCTACACAGGCTTCAGTGAGTCTGCATGGACATCAGGGAGTCTGTATGGGAGTTAGAGAGTCCGCATGTGCATTACTGAGTCCGCACAGGCATAATGAGTCCGCACGGGTGTTAGCATGATTCCACATGAGGCTTCTGCGAGTCTGCACAAGGCGTCAGTGAGTCCACTTAGTGAGAGAGCTTTTGACCTTTAGGTTTCTACTTGATGGATTGTGAGATCTTTAGTGCCTGGGGCTACTTTTGTCCTTGAGGAAGAGGACTCTTATTGGCCTTGCTCTTCTTGACAGCATTTTCTTTTGCCTCCTATTCAGGAAGAGAATCATTTAGTCTATCCCCCTCAGTTTTAAGGAATTAGTTCAGTTGAACAATGACTTAGATATCCACAGTCCTTCCTTGAAGCTATCAGTTTCTGTACTTGGGAGACTTGACTCAGTGGCAGATGTTTGGCCAAAGAGAGTCCCTTTTTGAAATTCCTCTCTCTCGTTTCCCTTGCTGTCTGCTAGGAAGACTATGGTGTATCCAGCAGGGGGTTTTTCCCCACTCTTCTGATCCAGCTGTTATGGTCCAGAGTATTCTCTTCATAAGATCAAGGTAGTTAACCAATTGTTGTTTTACAACAGATATAAATACTCCCTTTCTTCTTGGCACACTGTGGAATCTTATTCCCATCGTGGCAAAAGCTCGGATGTCTGGCTACTAGGAAGACTTTTTCTCCTCCTAGTCAGAGGCTTTCAATGCCTTCCCATGCTCCAACAGTGGTCAGGAAGTGAACCCAGGTGAGCTGGACCTACAATCAGTCATTACTTCCTTTTTCTCCCACCAATAAGTAAGTCTCCCGAAGGTTTGTATTTGTATGGGAACAAATCACAAATTTTTTATAGCATAGTCGCTGTTTTGTCCTCAAGGAGTTACCTTCCATGGTCTACCAGAGCTCCATGGTGACCAAACTAATAACAAAGAATAAGATAAGAGGGCACTTTCCCATATCTTCAGCGAAGCTGAACCCAGTTTCTCCAATGTCAAAAGAACCTGCAAGAAAGAGAAGTGACCATTGCGCATGTGCATCCGCCCTCTTGTTTACAACCGGGCCGTTAAAAGACCAAGGAGCCATTACTCTCTGTTTGGTCTAAAGTGAACAGTTCACGTCGTTACCAGCGCTTCAAAAAATTCTAATTTTTTCTCAGTTTTAGTATCGAGGATTATGGAAACATCAAAAATAGCAAGATAAATGCTCAATATTAACTTCCAGTTAAAAGTTTTAGTTTTAAACTTTTGGAATTTATATAATTTGTGTGTTAAAGCCGGAACCCAGCTCGTTGATCGCTAGCCTACCTAGTTTCGTAAAGAATTGATTGCTACCTAGTTTAGTAAAATGAAAATTGTTTTAAATTCTAACTAAATGTTTTAACTAAAAGAAATGTTCCACAACTTATTATTAATATGGAAAATCCTTTCAGATTATACGATGTCTACAATAACCTAGTCAGTAAGTGAGAATAATTCAGACCACATTAATAGTGGATGTTGTCTGTAGCCTATGTACATCCTTGGATTCATATCCTAAGTGGCCTAGCTTTAGACCAATGGACCCTAGGATCAGATAATAACAATATCTGGGCAAAGTAAATCGATAGCCTATCAATGAGGCTACATATTAGGAAAAAAATTTTTTTTTTTTTTATATAAGCCTGTGTTCTTAAGCATGAGCTAAATAATCCAGGACTAGCCTAGGCATTACTTTATATCAAGTTAAGTGATAACTTTTCATGAAACATCCCATTTTTGGACTTAATTGTTAGCCTAGACCATGTAATTATGACCAGATGAAGTCGTAATCTGTGCTGGATGAGATGGTAACCTATCCTTAAGACTATATACTAAGGTAGGCTAATTGTGTTTTGTTTACTGTATGTAACCCATATACTTAAGTGTGAATTAAATAATCCAGATTAGGCAGTGGCCTAGATTAGAGTAAGTTATAACCTGGTTATAAAGTTACACATTAGTGATTACTGTTTTATATATAGTAAACCAAATAGCCTAGGATTGGATATAAACAACAAACTGGGTTAGACAAATGGTTGAATAATAAGGTTACATAGTAAGTTTTCTGTTTTTATAATAATCTGGATAAGGCAATACCCTATACTAGGTTAAGAAGAACAAGTAAACCTAGGATTATACATAAACAGTATCCTAGCCTAAATGAAATAACCTAGTTTATGACTTGGTAGCATATACGTAAGGTTTCATGCTTGTAGGGTCTTGTGTAGCCTATATCCTTAAAGGTGATATAAATCTAGAACAGGCAGTAGCCTAACCATATTGAGTAGGAACCCCCTCTTAAGGAATATCCTACTATTAGCCTAAAACAGCGATGGCCGGAAATCAGATGAAAAGGTAGTCTCGGCCACATAAAACAGAAAAACAGATGAGAATTATTTTCTGTAAAGTTTATATCTTTTAAGTTATAAATAAGCCTAGAATAGGTTAAGCAAGAACCTTCTAAAGAAATCCTCTATTCTTAGCTTGATGTAGATTATACTAGAATCATTACCCTAAGCTATATAAAACAGTAGTTTGGGTTAATCAAACAAATTAGTTCATAGCAGTTAGTCGGAATGGCATGACAATTGGAATTAACAATTTCACTTGGCCATTGCAAAAGGACTAACATTGTATAAGTAATACAGCCATGTACAGGTATGAAAACTAACCTAAATGTTGGAAGGTTTAACATAGGTATTTAATTAAATGTATTAAAACTGCACAATTACAATCAAATTAAGGTATTTAATTAAATGTATTAAAACTGCACAATTGCAATCAAGTTAACCTGTAATATGGAAACTATGTGAGGAACTACAGAAGTGTCCCTCACTTAAAAAACAATTAATACTAACTAGCTTCTAATAACAACTTAATTTTATATCACTACAGTTAAGGAAGCCATTAGGCAGGATCCTCAGTCAAAGTGTTCTGTAGCAAATTGCTCGGTTCACTTTTGCCAGTGGGTACAGCCCATACCACCTGCCATGAGCATAGTCCTTTTAAAAAACAAGGAAAATTTGCTTGGTCACCAGATTTGGGTGAGATAAATGAGTACAGCTCCTGGCAGCAAGTTTTAAGGATGAAACAGCTCCTTTTAAACTGTCTCAATGGGGCCTGGGGTTCAGTAGGGGGTGAGGAAGGGATTATTATCTTTCCGGCAGAACTCCAAGTAGATATTTAACCCTTCCTCTGAACATCATCAATGTTTGGGCCAAAACCAATTAACATCGGTCCCAATACCTCCCAGGTTAACCCGTGGAGGAAGTAGAGGAATCTTTACATGGAGTTCACATTCTTATTAAAAAATATAAAGTGGACATTGCCATCGAAATGGCCCTGCTGAACCAGAAGGCTCAGGTATAAAAATTTAAGCTAGCCATGGAGAAACCTCCCAGAAAGAATTCTATTCCTCATGCAGCTATCATTGCTGAATAGGATCTTTCCCCAAAAGGGATGTTGGGATCCACCTAACTCAGAGACTGAAATGTCTACTTTTTGGAAGGGTATAGTAACTTGACCCAGGACTTCTGCCCCTTGATTAACAGGCAGTTACAGTTAGTTGCTGATGCTCAGTTAGATTGCACAAGCTCCCCCAAAAGGGATACACAGTTTATGGCAAGCTCCCCCAAAAGTGATACACAGTTTATGGCAAGCTCCCCCAAAAGGGATAGACAGTTTGCAGCAAGCTCCCCCCCCCAAAAAAAAAGGGATACACAGTTTGCAGCATTTGATCAGTTCTGTAAGGAAATTGAGTTTTTATTGACCTGTACCCCCAAAAGGGATACACAGTTTGCAGCAAGCTCCCCCAAAAGGGATACAGGTTGGCCATCACTAATCCGGCATCATTGGGACCTAGAGGGTGCGGATTAGCCATTTGCGGATTAACCATTTATTAGGCTAGAATACCACGAAACCCAGTAGCTAAGCACCTCATCCTAGAATTAAAATATCCCATAAATCAGTACAAGTTGGTTAATAAAGAAAAGACAATTATCAAATACAGGTAGTGCTCGAGTTACAATAATTCGGAACCTTACGATATTTCGAGTGAAACACGATGGGGTTAGCAATTAATTGAAATCTGAAAATATTTAGGAAATATTTTTTAGATTTCAAAAATTATGCAGTTAAGCGAGACCAAGGTAGCAAGAGACCAACTTCTTTTCCTCCATCTCTTTATTCCATCTCCTAGTTAAAAGGTAAAAGAGAATGATAAAAGTATTGTTAGTAACGTTATACTCTGCGTAAATCGTACAGCCATAAACAACCAAACGGGAAACTGTTGTTTTGCTAATAATGAATTTCCTGGATAACAACTGTTATGCTTGTTTTCAACCATAAAGTTTGCGGTTAAACAATTACTGTAGTTATGTTACAAATGATGTTAAGTACAGTACAATAGGACTGATATATTTTTACACTATAACTTCATTCGTTTTGGAGAAAAAGATCAAGGAAATATACCTGCAGTAACTTTAGGCTGCAATTTGTAGCTGAAGCTGAGGAAGCAATGTTCAAGCTGGTAATGACTATAGATTATCGTTCATCGGCAACATGGATGAAACTTGACCGTAAATAAAATTGGAGAGAATGTATTTTAATCAAAACTACTGGGCATGAAAGAATACAAATTACTGCTGTTTTCCGCGATAAAGATAAATCGTAAAGCTCGTATTATGATGAAGTCAGAGAAAATAGCGAAGCGGAATCTTGATTTTTTCTTACACAAAACAAACATGCCCCCAAAACGGCCAGCCGCTGATTCCGGGAACGTCACATATTAACAAAAAAATAGCTAAATTAATTTCACAACAAAATGTATTTGTTATATTTCGATTTAAAAACATTTCGTATAATGAAAAATATCCTTGTCCCAAATAAAAAAGTATCTATTCATTTACACTTACTAGAAGCAAGAAAAGCTCTCTGAACTAAGTTAAATCGTGAAATAAACACTGCGTTATCGATTCCAAAAACAAAACATTGATCGCAATTTATAATAAAAAGCAATATGAGAATATAACAAATTGGATACAATGTAGTAAAGCATAACTTTTAAAGATCCATGAAAAAGATGCACATTCGTTATGTTGATGTTTGTATAATACTGTTAATATGTGAATAGAGTTTAGTATAATGTAGGCTAGGCCACCGTATATGTAGCCTAAAGCGATATACCATAGGACAAAATGGCCAAAAGACAATGATAAGCGTAAAAAATGGAACAGCAAAAAGCATGCCTGTGTTTACAAACACCTCGAGTTTGTTGAGGCAGCACACTGCACCACCAAATCAAAGCGGCCGGCAAGCGAGTTAGCGTATAGCGACCGGAAATTTGAAAATTGTGCTGGAAGCGGAAATTACTGAGAAATTTAAAATACTGATTGTTCCAGACTACTGATTGCGGATTAGTGATGGTCAACCTGTACACAGTTTGTGACATTTGATCAGTTCTGTAAGGAAATTGAGTTTTATTGACCTGTACCCCTAAAGGGATACACAGTTTCTCAGAACAAGCTCCCCAAAGGGATACGGTTTGCAGCAAGTTCCCCCAAAGGGATACATAGTTTGCGCCATATGGTCAATTCCGTGGGTTGAAATTGAGTACCATCAAAGATGCCCTTGCCACAGAATGGCAATATATAAGGGACATGAAGCATGATTCTGAAAAGCAAAGTCAGTCAGTCATGTATGCTCCATAGTGTAAAAGTACTACATCCTGTAACTGAAAAGTGAGTGTAGTTACAAATGCCGCCCAAACAAGGTCTGATTTTAGAATTCCGATTAGAAACAACAAATGGGTCAGTTTGGAATATAGAACTTCAGATCAAAACATAATAGGGGCTCCAATACTCACCCCTGATGATACTGTTAATCCTTGGTGAGATGCCTCAATGTGCACTTTCTCTCCCAATGGCTCAGGTAATTAACCCATAAGTCAGCGACTGGGCGTATGTAGACGTCGACTAAAATTGTCTGTTGGGTGCCAACTGGACATACTATTCGTCGACTACAAAAAATTTGATTCGGTCAACTTTGATTTCGACCGAAATGGTCGGCTTGCATTTTATAAGCTAAAACTCTTACATTCTAGTAATATTCATTTTGCAACAAATTGGAAGTCTCTAGCACAATATTTCCATTTATGGTGAATTTAAAAAAAAAAAATTTTTCCTTACATCCAGGCGGTAACTTAGCTGAAAATTTCAGAAATTCTTTGGTCATTTTGTCGTAATGTTTGCACAAGGTTTATATTAGTCTTTACATAAAGTTTTATATGTGGAAATGTGTGCAATTTCATGTAGAATACAACAGAAAATAACTCATGGTTGATAGCTTCTGTCAGTTTTGAAATATTTCCATATAAATCACAATAAATGCCAAAATTTCAACCTTGGTCAATTTTGTTTTTCGACCAAAGTTTTTAAAAAAACGCAATTGTAAGCTAAAACTCTTACATTCTAGTAATATTCAATCATGTACCTTCATTTTGCAACAAACTGGAAGTCTCTAGCACAATATTTTGATTTATGGTGAATTTAAAAAAAACTTATCTACATCCCAGCAATAACTCTGCCAATCATCTCGAAATTCTTTTCGTCACTTTGTTGTAATGTTTGCACTGGTTTATATTAGTCGTTACATAAAGTTTTATATATGGAAATGTGTGCAATTTCATGATAGAATACAACAGAAAATAACTCATGGTTGTAGCTTTTATCGGTTTTGAAATATTTCCATATAAATCTCGATAAGTGCAAAAAATTTCAACCTTCGGTCAGATGTTTTAACTCAACCGAAATTATCGAAAAACGCAATTGTAAGCTAAAACTCTTACATTCTAGTAATATTCAATCATGTACCTTTTTGCAACAAACTGGAAGTCTCTAGCACAATATTTCGATTTATGGTGAACTTTTTAAAAAAACGTTTTCCTTACGTCTGCGTGCGGTAACTCTGCTGAACATCTCAGAAATTCTTTCGTCACTTTGTCGTAATGTTTGCACTGTTTTATTTTAGTCGTTACATAAAGTTTTATATATGGATATGTGCACAATTTCATGTAGAATACAACAAAAAATAACTTATGGTCGTAGCTTTTATCAGTTTTGAAATATTTTCATATAAATCACGATAAATAGAAGAAATTCTACTTTCAGTCAACTTTGACTTGACCGAAATGGTCGAAAACTGCAATCGTAGCTAAAACACTTACAGTCTAGTAATATTCAATCAATTACTTTCATTTTGCAACAAGCGGAAAGTCTCAGCACAATATTTTGATTTATGGTGAATTTTAGAAAAACTTTTTTTTTTTCGTCAAAACTGTTACAGAATTCATGCATCATTTGTGATAATATTTTCTCTGTGTTGCTTTGATCATTTTACAATTTGTTATATACCAAAATCATTGCAATTTAGTGTACAATACAAAGAAAAAAAAATAACTCGTTAGCTTTAACCATTTTGCTCACAGCGTGATATGTATACAATTATATATGGAATTTTTTTTTCCACTGTCATATATTTCAATATTTATATATGATAATGATATTTATTTTCATTTCTGATGGTTGCATACTAAACTTCAGGCAATGACTAAAAAAATGGAGCCAAAAATGAACTCTTAAAGCGTGCTGTGATTTTTTGAAAAAAGCTTTTTTTCTGCTTCGGCACTAACTCTCAAACGCTGCCGGGATACGACAGACACTTTTGTAAATAGAGGCTCGGCGTTAGAGGGTTAATGAGAGAAAAACTGTGATCGAAGTTGTAAATGTAGAATTTACAAACGGCAGCATTCCTTAATACAGAATGGCACCTGGTACCATCCTCACCAGACTTGGAGAAATCACTAACAGAAATGGTTTTCTAACCTGTGCCTATAGCATTAAAAACTGAAGAAATCACCCTTTACCAGGTCAGTGAAAAATGGACCTCTGCTTCCTTTTTGAATAAGACCCAAATTGCTCACCAAGTAACCTCATCAGAATTTTATGCTGAGGTTCGACTCCTTAGCATTATAACTTCTACCACCTTGCTGGAAGTTGCCATCTTAGGCTTCCAGAACATCCCAGGATAATTTTTGCTGTTGAGGCCAAGTCTTCACTGAGAACCCGATGGAAAGCACTCTTTGACTTCCTAGAATTCTCATAAATGTGGTTCAGGAGAATGGAAGCATTGGAGAGCTCCATCAAATCACTCTCCAATGTCATTGCATTATTACATTCTAACCCCTTCTGTAAGGACCTGTTAGAGGAATCTGTTGTGGCTCAACTCAAGGAGCTTGCCCACCAACAGGGTGTGCAGTGTTACACTCTTCTGGGAAAAGAGGAATTCAGGAAACAAAGAACCCAAAATTTCCCGTTACTCAAGCCCAAAAAAGGCTCACTTTGATAAAAAATCATATAAGCCTTCAGTCACCCCCCAAAAATTTTTCCTCAAAAAACAGGTAGGTAGTCAGAAGGGACAATTTCCTGCAAAGGGACAACAACAACTTCAAGGCCATCCTTTTTCACAAGGTCCAAAAACCATCTCATAGGGGAAAAAAAGAAAAAAATGCCTGGAATGTCTGTCAAAGGCAAAGGCAGAGAAGGAAGCAGATACCAAGAGGAATTATATTGGTTGGGGTCAGCTTTGATGACATCACAGACAATGGAAGTTTTCCGTGTGTTGGGACAGTATAATTTATATGTACAGAAAGGTCCTGTTAACCCTTAATCCGAGCCTCTACAAACGTCTCCCGTATGCCCAATTCGGGAGTTAAGCGATTTTCAGCGGAAAAAGTTTTTAAAAAAATCACAGCAGCCTTAGTTTTTAAGATTAAGAGTTCATTTTTGGCTCCTTTTTGTCATTGCCTGAAGTTTCGTATGCAACCATCAGAAATGAAAAAAAATATCATATATAAATATTGAAATATATGACAGCACAAAAAAAATTTTCATATATAATTTATACAAATCGCTGCTGAGTAAAACGGTTAAAGCTAATGGATTATTTTTTTTCTTTGTATTGTACACTAAATTGCGATGATTTTGGTATATAACAAATTGTAAAACGATCAAAGCAACACAGAGAAAATATTATCACAATATATTTTCCTGTTTGTTGAAAAATGAAGCTAATTGATTGAATATTACTAGACTGTAAGTGTTTTAGCTTACAATTGCAGTTTTTCGACCATTTACATTTCAGTCGAGTTAAAGTTGACCAAAGGTCAAATTTTTCTATTTATCGTAATTTATATGAAAATATTTCAAAACTGATAAAGCTACAACCATGAGTTATTTTCTGTTGTATTCTACATGAAATTGCTGCACATTTTCATATATAAAAGTTTATGTAACGACTAATATAAAACGGTGCAAACATTATGACAACGTGACCAAAGAATTTCTGAGATGCTCGGCCGAGTTACTGCTCTGGGACGTAAGGAAAATGTTTTTTCAAAAATTCACCATAAATCGATATTGTGCTAGAGACTTCCAATTTATTGCAAAATAAAGGTAAATGATTGAATATTACTAGAATGTAAGAGTTTTAGCTTACAATTGCGTTTTCGACCATTTTAGGTCGAGTTAAAGTTGACCGAAGGTTGAAATTTTGGCAGTTATCGTGATTTATGTGAAAATATTTCAAAAGTGATAAAAGCTACAACCATGAATTACTTTATGTTGTATTCTACATGAAATTGCGCACATTTTCATATATAAAAGTTTATGTAACGACTAATGTAAAACGATGCAAACATTACGACAACGTGGTGAAAAAAATTTCTGAGATGTTTGGCTGAGTTACCATGCGCAGCAATGGACGTAAGGAAAAACATTTTTTTTTCAGAAATTCACCATAAATCGAAATATTGTGCTAGAGACTTCCAGTTTGTTGCAAAATGAAGGTACATGATTGAATATTACTAGAATGTAAGAGTTTTAGCTTATAATTGCATTTTTTACCATTTTGGTGAGTTAAAGTTGACCGAAGATTGAAATTTTGGCAGTTATCGTGATTTATATGAAAATATTTCAAAACTGATAAAAGTTACAACCATGAGTTATTTTCTGTTGTATTCTACATGAAATTGCGCACATTTCCATATATAAAACTTTATAACTAACGACTAATATAAAACAGTGCAAACATTACGACAATTAAAGTGAAAGAATTTCTGGCGAAGTTAAATGGACGTAAGGGAAAAAGTTTTTTAAAAAATTCATCATAAATCGAAATATTGTGCTAGAGACTTCCAATTTGTTGCAAAATGAAGGTAAATGATTGAATATTACTAGAATGTAAGAGTTTTAGCTTACAATTGCGTTTTTTTATCATTTCGGTCGAGTCAAAGTTGACGAAGGTTGAAATTTTGGCAGTTATGAGATTTATATGAAAATATTTCCAAACTGATAAAAGCTACAACCATAGGTTGAATTTTGTTGTATTTTACATGAAATTGCGCACATTTTCATATATAAAACTTTTACGTAACGGCTAATATAAAACAGTGCAAAAATTACGACAAAATGACGAAAAGAATTTCTGAAATTTTCAGCGAGTTACCCATTGCGGACGTAAGGAAGTTTTTCAAAATTCACCATAAATCGAAATATTGTGCTAGAGACTTCCAATTTGCAAAATGAAGGTAAATGATTGAATATTACTAGAATGTAAGAGTTTTAGCTTACAATTGCATTTTTCAACCATTTCGGTTGAGTCAAAGTTGACGAAGGTTGAAATTTTTGTAGTCGACGTCGGTGCGTCCATGACACCCAACAGACAATTTTAGTTGACGTATGATATGTCCAGTAGGCGTTTAAGGGTTAATAAGGGCCTATAGAGAAACTTGCGTATACTGTATTCGCCACCAGGTATGTCTCTTCAGTGTCCTCAAAGGGACTCAACCAAAAGAAGAGTGATCCTCAACCAGTCAACATTGAACAAGCACATTGTTTGCCGAAATTTTTGGATAATTACCATTACCTAAGTACATTGAATCATTTCAAAAAGGGACTCGGACAGTTTCTGTGGATCTGAAAGATGTGCGCTGTCACATTCCTATAGCGTTCCCTTCCGCCCCTTCCTAAGGTTCGAATATGGAAACCCCATATTTACAGATTCAAAGTCATGTCCTTTTGGCTAAACATTGCCTGAAGAATATTTTTCAAAAACTCTTAACGGTTATTTTCAGGAGTAAAACTCAAACAAAAAGATCTGGGGGCCCACAAGAAAAGAGTGCTTGAAAAACCTAAGAGCAATGGTCAACAAACTACAGTACAGTCAAAAGGTTTTATTATAAATTTGAAAACATCCTGCCTCATGCCCAGCAGACACTTCAGTGGCTGGGACTGTGTTGGGATACTCTTCACTGCCTGTTGTCTCTCCCCATCATACTCAAAACAGAATAAGGCAAGTCCTCAAAAGGTTTCTAGCACAGCCCAGAATTTCCAGATGGCAATCAGAATGTATGATGGGCCTGCTGCAGTTCTCGTCAGCAATAGAACCAATACAAGATTGCAACTAAAAATGTGAACAAATTCTGGCTATCGCATGCAAGAAGAAATATCCGAGACAGACCTCATCAATGGATTAAAAGAGTTGGGGAGATACTTCGGCCTTAGATTTGGAAGGAATCTCTGGTGAAACAGGTCACCCTGACTCCTCCATCTGTATGAGTGACAAACTCACAGATGCCTCGTTGACAGGTTGGGAGGACATAGGAAGGATTCATAAGGCAATACAAATAGAAAAAATTTGTTCAGGTTAGCAGACAAACTTATTTTGACAGTCCACAAACACCATTCTTTTACCACAGTTTGCCCCAGCGAGAAAACAAAATGTTACTGCAGGGCAACTCGGCAGGAAAGGGCAAGTCTTCTCTTAGAATGGTCTCTTCATCCATAAGTATGTCAGAAGTTGTGGAACCTTTGGTGAACCCCAAACTTTGATCTGTTCACAGCTTCAAAAAGCAAATCTACACAGATAGTTGAGGCTTTTCATATAGAGTGGTTGAATCTAGACCCATATGCTTTTCCTCCATTTGCGCTCTTGAGGAAAGTTTTTGGTAAACAGTGAATGTCGGAGAAAAACCATTTCTAGCTCTTGGTGGCCCCTAAGGGAATGGTTTTCTGAGTTACTTCTCCTAGCAGTAGCAGTTTTTCATCTCCTGCCAATCAGGAAAGATCTTAGATGGTCATATTTGAGAAGATTCCATCAAAACCTCCACATGCATCAACTGACTGCATAGAAACTTATCTCTTGCTTGCATGCAAGAGGCTTTTTTGAGCAGCTAGGGAACCAATCCTTAAGTAGGTGGCCCTTGACTGGCAGACCTTATCAGCAACAGCAGTCAGTTCATTGATCTTGGTGCTTGTCCTGAAATTTTCAACCCCAATACCCATGTAGATAACCTAATCTAGTTCTTCTAGTATCTCAGGTACACAAAGCAACTCTCTGTTAGCGTAATTACAGCATATCGCTTTAAGGTGCCATCAGTTCTGGGATATGCTAACTTGAATATTGCTTATGCCAGTGGATGAGGGTTTCTGATCTCTTGAGCCTGAAGCCCCAAAATCCTCCTATCATTGTTTAGGATGGAATTTGGACATAGCCCTTAAATTTGATATTACCTCAGTTTGGGTCTTTGGATAAGCTTCTCTGAAGAACTTAAAGTAACTTTCAAAATGCTTTTTCCTTGATCTTTTGCTACAGCAAAGTGTATTAGTGAGCTTCAAGCCCTTTCTTGTAAGACTTTGTTCAAGGGACCTGTATTTTGATTTTTCCCAGTGTTTAGGGCTAAAAATGTCAAAACAGAGTCTTTCCAGACTGGACGGTGCCCAATTCAATTGCTTTAGTAGGCAAAGAAAAATCTGCTACCCCTAGTTTCAAAGGAGTTATCAAAAAACACTTAATCCTTGAAGACAAGTTCTAGAATGCTGTCTTTTTTTTTCTACTTTGCGTTATCAAGTCAGCACACAGAATCAAAGCTTGATCGTTTGCCATTGTTTGAAAGTAAAACCTCACAATGTCCATGCTGTTAGCATACCTCTCATTTTCCTTGAAAACATTTCAATAGAGAAGGTTGTTACGCAAGTCAGTGGACGTGGAACTTGGTTTTACCTTACTTTGCTTGCAAGATAACAAATTCTTATGAGAATTGCAAAGCCCTTAGGCATATCGTCACAGCAGGTACATTTTCTTCTGAATGAAACAAGAAAATCTTCTTTTCTCTTCTATTTTTGGTTCTTAGGAAATCTTAGTGTTGAGGTTGGGAAGCATGAAGATACACATTAGTGTATAGGGGCATACCTTCATACCTGGAGGTAGTCATTGTCTTTAGTTTTTTACTGTTGGTTAAGGGCTTTCAGCTTTTGCACAGAGTCCTTTTTCCTTGTAAGGATCCTCTGACAAATCTCACAAAGAGGCCCTTACACCTGCTTTGGATCCACTGTCTGGTGACAGTTCTTACCAGGAAGGATCATACAAGTGGCAGAAGTGTTCAGAAACTTTTTTTTAGCTTTAAAAAAAAACTTTTAGTTGTCTTGCTGATCAGATGTTTCCCTGGCTGCACTAACCCACAATCCTCATTCAGTGTGGTTTTCATCTAACCTTAATAATAGGTAAGATTCATTCCAAGTAATGAAAATTTCTGTGATTAAATGAATTATTTGGATGCTTACCTACTGTTAAAGTGGAAACCCACTCAGCTTCTCCAAATCTTAATGGGTTGTTGTGTAGAATTCTGACAAGAACTTAAACATTCCAATGCCACCTGGTGAAACAGGTGATTAGAGGGACAGTCCTTGCAGGTCAGCCAAGCATTATTTTTTGTTGTTTATTTTGTATGCTGAGGGCACCTTACAACACAAAGATTTAAGCTAACATCTTCACATAATTTTTTTAGACATCACGGTTGGTTTATATCCAAATAATTTTATAAAAAAATTTTATATTCTTCAAGTGTAAGGCATGGGATCATGATTGAAGCCTTAGCCGTTTGTCGAAACTTTACATTCGTCCAGAGGTTCTCCTGATACAAATGTTAACAACAAAGTGAACCTTATTGTCCATGCATTTTTCTGCCCACACCTCAAACATTATCTACCAAAGGTGTCTTATCTTGGTGTGTACCCTTTCCTTTCTTTTCCATAGTTCCCAGCCCAAGAAGAACCCTAAAAGAGTTCAGAGGTCTGGTTAAACAAATCATTTATAACTAACTAACTTTTCCATAGCTTTGTCCTTATCAAAGAATATACCTGGTAGTCATTTTATCCAAAAAGCATATCTGTTTCTTGGCTAATAAGGTCATCAGTTGAAGTGAGGTAAACCAGTTGTTAAAGTAAAGCAAATGATTTTTGCCCACAGATGTATACTTTCTAAATGCAAAACTACTCTTGAGCTG
Source organism: Macrobrachium rosenbergii (assembly GCF_040412425.1). Lineage (NCBI taxonomy): Eukaryota > Metazoa > Arthropoda > Malacostraca > Decapoda > Palaemonidae > Macrobrachium > Macrobrachium rosenbergii. The sequence continues at coordinate 16,968,960 of NC_089798.1, forward strand.
CCTCCTAAATCTAGCTTACCCTTCATAGGTTGAATTAGTCCTTTTGAAGTCTTGCATGATACAATTTACCTAAAGTGTGTGGATTTTATACCCATATATATGAGGATTACTAGGAAATACTGCTTCAAAGAAGATATGTCCTTGAAAGAAAGCATCTGCTAATCTTCACATAATTTTTGTGGCATGGGAATTTCATGAAATTTGGTAACAAGATAAGTTAGGAAAGTCTAATTTTTGAAAGTGTCATAGTTAGGGTCATTAACCCTCTAACGCCTAGCCTCTATTTACAAAAGTGTCTATCGTATGCGGCGGCGTTTGGGAGTTTAGCACCGAAGTGGAAAAAATTTTTTCAGAAAAAAAATTTTGCACGCTTAGTTTTTAAGATTGAGTCCATTTTGGCTCAGTTTTTTTTGTCATTGCCTGAAGTTTAGTATGCAACCACCAGAAATGAAAAAATATCATTTTCATATATAAATATTGAAATATATGACAGTGCAAACAAAAATTTCATATATAATTGTATACAAATCGCGCTGTGAGCAAACCGGTTAAAGCTAACGAGTTATTTTTTTTTCTTTGTATTGTACACTAAATTGCAATGATTTTGGTATATAACAAATTGTAAAACGATCAAAGCAACACAGAAAAATATTATCACAAAATGATGCATGAATTCGCAAGCGTGCGGATGTAAAAAAGTTTTTTCAAAATTCACCATAAATCGAAATATTGTGCTAGAACTTTCCGTTTGTTGCAAAATGAAGGTAAATGATTGAATATTACTAGAATGTAATAGTTTTAGCTTACAATTGCATTTTTCGACCATTTCGGTCAAGTCAAAGTTGACCAAAGGTTGAAATTTCGGCACTTATTGTGATTTATATGAAAATATTTCAAAACTGATAAAGCTACAACTATGAGTTATATTTTGTTGTATTCTACATGAAATTGCACACATTTTCATATATAAAACTTTATGTAACGACTAATATAAAACGGTGCAAACATTACGACAAAGTGACAAAAGAATTTCCGAGATGTTCGGCAGAGTTACAAGCGGATGTAAAGAAAAGTTTTTTGTTCATGAGACTTACCTGTCAGATATATATATAGCTGTATTCTCCGAAGTCCGACAGAAATTCAAAAACTTACGGCTGCGCAGTGGGCCAGGTGGTTAGTACCCATTCCCGCCGCTGGGAGGCGGGTATCAGAACCATTCCCATTTTCTATTCAGATTTTCTCTGTCGCCGGTATTGTCAACACCTGTTGTCAATACCTCCGTCGTTAGTTTGTAAAAACTTTTCCACTTGAGTATTCTGATTGTCTTTTGGTTTTGACTTTGGATTTGTGAATAGGCATATGCTTTTGTGGACTGTTTTGATTTTGGTTGTGGCTTTTCTTTGAACACTATGTCTGGTTCTAGTTCTGCTAGTTTCAGGGTGTGTGTTGTGAAGGAGTGTAAGGTGAGGCTACCGAAAGCTGCGGTAGACCCTCACACAGTATGCATGAGTTGTAGAGGGCATGTCTGTTTGTTGGATGATCGCTGCAAGGTGTGAGTCTTTGCCTGATTCGATTGGAATGTTTATGACTCTTATGTTCAGCAAGTTAGGCGTGACCGTATCAGGAGGTCTCTCCTCCAGGAGTGTGTCTGTTGGTGGGAGTCAGGGTATTAATTTGTCACCTGTTAACCCTTCTAATGCTTCACCTTTCCCTGTAGTGTTTTGCCTTCCGGACCCTGTGATTGCGTCTGTGGGAAGATAATGCCCTTGCGCAGATTTTGAACTCCATTCGTGCTTTGAAGTCGAAAGTGTGGCGATTGAGAGTGTAGTGAAGTGCAGTGATCCCCCCTAGTGTTGTGGAGGGGGCGTCAGATCGGCCCTATAATGCCTCTAGGCCTGGACCTCTGCTGAACTCCCAGGACTCAGGGGTGGGCATGTCAAAGCCGCAAGGAGGGTCTGGGGACCCCACCCGATCTGGCGTCCCTTCGGCAGGCCATGTTGTCGTTCCCAGGCTGCCCAGGATCATGCTCGCGTTGGTATCCCAAAGGATTGCTTTTCGTCCTCTGGCGCCCTCTCCACGCAGGGGGTGGTGTTCTCGGGTGGACTCTCGAGCTTTTAAGAGAAGCTTTAGGGAGGAGGGGCGCTTCTCCTCCTCTTTCTCGAGCACTCGTTTCTTCTCCTGAATGGTTACACGAGTTGCCGCGCCAGAAGAGGACCAGGACTTCTTCCAAGGAGGACGTTTTTGAGCGTCCCAGTTGCCCCAAGAAGAGAGCTGTCATCACCCATGGTAGAAGGAGGAGGGCGTCCCCTTCCCCCTCTTCTTCTCATAAGAGCAGCCCTTCTCCAGAGAGAGTCTTCTCCACCAAGCGAGGACCCAGAACATGCAGCATGCAGTTGGCTTCTCTTCTTTGCAAAGGAGTCAGAACCTCGTAGGCACCGGAAGGATTTGACGCTGCCAGTGAAGAGATCTTTTCTCCCTCTCCTGCTCTCTTCGTCACCTTCGTCTCTCTCTCCTGCGGAAGGTTCTCCTGGTCGCGCCCTCATCGGCTGGGTTTCCTTGCCTCGTCGTGGCGCTCCTCAGGCTGCTGATCCTGACTTTTCTCTTGCTGGTCAGGAGTCGGCCCCTCTTGCAGCTCGGCAAGGCGTTCGCATGGCGCTCGTCTGTCTTCTCATCACGCTCTTCAGGGTTCGTCATGCTCGCCAGGCGCTTCTCTCCCCTCTCATCTAGACTCTTTTCAGGGCGCTCATCAGGACGCTCGGCAGCCTTCGAGCCCACCTTCGGCCGGCAGGGCGCTTCTGTCGGGGCGCTCCAGAGTTTTCTTCTGCTCTTTCGCGCAAGAAGAGGTCTCTTTTCGAATCAGACCTCAAGGTCTTAGTCTTCCTCAATTCCCTGAAGGCTCTCCTGTCGCTCCCGTGTTGAGGGAGAGTTGTCTCATGAGTCGGACTCTGCAGAGCAGGAACAGCCCCCTTCCTCGTCTTCATCGGACTATCAGGTTTTGGCCAGTATGCTGAAGGAACTTATTTCCTGATAAATTTCAGCCTTCTGCTCCTCTCTCTCCCCCTTCACAGTTAGCTTCCTAAGGTGAGGAAAGCGCCGGCTTCCTTCAGATGAAGACATCATCTTTGGCTACCAAAAAAGCCTTCAAGAAAGTCAATTCGTGGAGGACTCGGAAAACTCAAGGCAAATCTTCCTTTGCCCTACCTCTGTCTAGATTGTGCGGGAAGGCTGGGATATGGTAGGAGACTGGAGAGGACGTGGCTCCAGAGTTCCTTCTTCTTCTCAAGGCGACTTTGCTAGTCCTTGTCGACGCTTCAGGAGGTCTCTCCTTTCTTCAGCTAAGGTGACCTGGATGCTTTCGGAGATGGACCATCATCTTAAAGGCCTTTTTAGGACTATGGAGGTCTTCAACTTTTTAGACTGGTGCTTGGGGGCCTTGGACTTGAGGACTCGGAGTCAGACTCTATCTCTCTGGGAGCTGTCCCAGTGTGCTGTCGTGCATGGACAAGGCCGTCAGAGATGGTTCTGATGAACTGGCTGCTCACTTTGGTACGACCCTCTTGAAGAAGAGGGCTTTATACTGCAATTTTGCAGCAAGTCCAGTTTCTCCTGTGCAGAGAGGGAGAATTGTTGTTTGCCCCTCTTTCTAGCCATCTCTTCCCCCAGCCGCTAGTCAGGATCTCTCCTCCAGCCTTAAGGAGAAGGCTACACAAGACCTCTGGCCCAGTCTTCCAGGCGTCCTAATGTCCCGTCTCGTCTTCTCAGGGACTAGTCCCCAAGATGCAGAAGCCCTTTCGTGGCAAGGAGCTTCCTCCTCAAATCCTTTCCTCGAGGAAGAGGCCTCTCCAGAGGCGGAGCCCTTCTAACCCAAGGGGCAAGAAGTGACTCACCAGACCTCCAGACACCATTAGGAGCCAGGCTTCTTTTGTTTTCGGAAGCCTGGAGAAGAGGGGCAGACTCCTGGTCCCCTCAGTGTAATCGGGAAAGGTTACAGGATCCGTTCCTCGAATTTCCCCCTGTCCTCAACTCCCAGGGATCTGTGCCCTCTTACCATCCAGAGAAGCAACAGATTCTTTACGATCTGCTCGAACAGATGCTCGTCAAGAGCCTGTGGAGCAAGTCCTGGATTTGGAGTCTCCAGGATTTTACAACAGGTCTCTTCTTGGTTCCAAAACAGTCAGGGGTTGGAGACCAGTCCTGGACGTCAGCATACTGAACCATTTTGTCGTGAAGGAGAAGTTCAAGATGGAGACGTCTCAGTCTGTTTTAGGTGCGTTAAGACCAGGCGATTGGATGGTCTCGCTAGATCTCAGGACGCCTATTTTCATGTCCCCATTCATCCTCAGTCGAGGAAGTTTTTGAGGTTTGTCCTGGGGGGAAAGTGTACCAGTTCAGAGCTCTGTGTTTTGGACTGTCCACGGCTCCTATGATTTTCACAGTCCTGATGAGAAGCGTTGCCGGTGGCTTCACCTGGCGGGCATAAGGATCTCGCTCTATTTGGACGACTGGCTCATTCGAGCTTCTTCGAAAGAAAGGTGTCTGGAGGACCTGCATTCAACGTTGGAGCTGACAAAGTCCCTGGGACTTCTAGTGAATTTCGAGAAGTCACATCTGATCCCCGTCACAGTCCATTCTTTATCTGGGGATTCAGATGGATTCAGTGGCTTTTCGAGCCTTTCCATCCCAGGAACGTCAGCAGCACTGCTTGAAAAAGTTTTGGCCTTCCTGGGGAAAGAAACATGCTCGGTGAGGGAATGGATGAGTCTGCTGGGACCATTTCATCACTGGAGAAGTTTGTTTCCCTGGGAGGTTGCATCTCAGACCCCTCCAGTTTTTCCTTGCGGACAACTGGAAGAACAAGGAGGATCTAGAGGAGACTCTCAAGATCTTTCTCTCTGCCAAGGACCATCTAAGGTGGTGGCTCGATCCCTCAAAATTGGCAGAAGGGGTTTCTCTCTCTCTCTTCAGAACCCCGACCTAGTGTTGTTTTCCGACGCGTCCACGTCGGGATGGGGAGCAACACTAGGGGAGGAAGTGTCAGGCACCTGGAAGGGAACAGGTGTCCTGGCACATCAATCTGAAAAAGAATTGGGGCGATTCTCTTGGCTCTTCAGTTCTTCGAAAGATCAAGTGTCAGGCCGGGTGGTTCAGATCAACTCGGACAACACCACAGCCCTGGCGTACCTCAAGAAACAGGAGGTACTCATTCTCGGTCCCTGTTCCTGATTGCAAAAGAGATCCTGTTGTGGGCACATTCTCGGGGGTTCACGCTTCTCACGAGGTTGGTAGCAGGGTCGAGAACGTATCCGTGTGGACCTTCTCAGTCGCAGCATCAGCTTCTTCCGACAGAGTGGACTCTGCATGCAGGAGGTGTGTCAGGAGCTTTGGAGTTTGGGGCCGTCCCTGGTGGACCTCTTTGCAACGTCAAGGACACAAGGCTGCCTCTTTACTGCTCTCCTGTCCTCGACCCAGGGGCAGTATCAGTAGATGCCCTCCTTTGGGACTGGAAGGGTCTGGACCTGTATGCCTTTCCCCCCATTCAAGATCCTGGGGGAAGTCATCAGGAAATTTTGGCCTCAGAAGGACACAAGGATGACATTAATCCCCCCCCTTTTGGCCTTCAGCGGTGTGGTTCACAGAGGTCATGACATTCTTAGTGGACTTCCCAAGGGCGCTTCCCATGAGAATAGATCTTCTCAGACAACCCCACTTCGAGAGGTACCACAAAAACCTTCCCGCTCTGAGTCTGACTGCATTCAGACTATCGAAAAAAGTTGGTCAGGCGAGGGGTTTTCAAGACCAGTGGCTAAGGCGATCGCCAACGCCAGAAAGAGCCTCTTCCAATGCAGTGTACCAGTCGAAGTGGGTCAATTTTAGGAAGTGGTGCAAGCTTAAGGGAATTTCTCTACCACAACCTCTGTGTCCCAGATAGCCGACTTCTCTTTTATTTGAGCAAGAAATTAAAGCTGGCAGTACCTACCATCAAAGGTTACAGAAGCATGCTGTCAGTGGTTTTTAGGCACAGAGGCCTGACTTAACGGACAACAAAGACCTTCACGATCTTCTAAGGTCTTTTGAGACTTCTAAGGTGGCTCTCCCCTAAGTTGCCTTCTTGGAATTTAGATGTTGTTCTAAAATTCCTTATGTCTAAAAGATTGAACCTCTACATTCTGCATCCTTCAAGGACGTATCCAGAAAACTATTTTCCTAACTGCTCTGGCGGCGGCAAAGAGAGTTAGTGAACTTCAGGCTATCAGCAAGATTATAGGCTTTAGAGGCCATGATGCGATATGTTCTTTAAGCCCTATGTTTCTTGCTAAAAATGAAAACGTCTTCCCCTTGGCCCAGGTCCTTGAAATGAAAGGTTTTGACGGAGATCACTGGACAAGAACCAGAGAACCCTGTGCCCTGTCAGGGCTCTGAAATTTTACTTACAGAGGACCCAGGATTGTCGAGGTCCTTCTAACAATCTGTGGTGCTCGGTTAAGAGGCCTGATATACCTCTTTCTAAGAATGCTCTGGCGTTCTTTTTAAGGTCCACCATTATAGATGCCCATTCCAGTGTTCAAGACAACTTTGAGCCTTTTGAAAGTCAAGGCTCATGAAGTGAGAGCCATTGCTACCTCAGTAGCTTTCCAGAAAAACTTGTCTCTCAATGACATTCTGGGTGCCACTTTTGGAGAAGCAATTCTGTGTTTGCTTCTCATTACCTTACTGAGGAGTAAAGACGTCCTACAAGAATTGCTGTTCGCTAGGACCATACGTTTCATAAATACAATCTTGGGGGCAGAAAGGCACTCTCATCCTCTCCTATAGTTAATGGTTAGGTGTGTTTTTAAATTTTTTTGATGTTGTTTTTTATGGTTGTTGGGGGCCACCGGGGTGGTCGTCCCAGTCCTTTAGTTTATGTTATGACTTCAATGGCGTAACTAGGCAGGTCAGGTGGTTGTTTCGTTTGTCTCTTTTGCCCCTCACAGTAAGGTCATATGGTCTAGTCACATTGTGGTCACGCCCGTTGACAGATCATCTAGAATTCACCAGCTTTATAGGTCGCTACCTTGCTGGAGACTCTAGTAAAGCAGAAGCAGACTTGGGTGACAGTAATCACAAAGTCAGCAGTGCTAACAGGTAAGGAACCAAGGCGTCAATTGCCTACATATGTTTGTTTCCTAAATCCTATTCTGTCTCTTCCCACCTCCAATGGTGGGATTCAGCTATATATATATCTTACAGGTAAGTGTCATGAACAAAATGATATTTTTATAATAAAATAAAGTTTGTTCATACTTACCTGGCAGATATATATAATCATAGTACCCACCCTCCTCCCCTCAGGAGACAGTAGCTCTAGAAAATCTGAATAGAAAATGGGAATGGTTCCTGATACCCGCCTCCCAGCGGCAGGAATGGGTACTAACCACCACCTGGCCCCACTGCGTGTGCCGTAAGTTTTTTGAATTTCTGTCGGGTCCCTTCGGAGAATACAGCTATATATATATCTGCCAGGTAAGTATGAACAAACTTTATTTTATTATAAAAATATCATTTTTCAAAAGTTCACCATAAATTAAAATATTGTGCTAGAGACTTCCAGTTTGTTGCAAAATGAAGGTACATGATTGAATATTACTAGAATGTAAGAGTTTTAGCTTACAATTGCGTTTTTTTCGACCATTTTGGTCGAGTTAAAGTTGACTTTAATTAGCTTGAAATTTTGGCACTTATCGTGATTTATATGGAAATATTTCAAAACTGATAAAAGCTACAACCATGAGTTATATTCTGTTGTATTCTACATGAAATTGTGCACATTTCCATATATAAAACTTTATGTAACGACTAATTTAAAATGGCATTTTGCAAACATTACGACAAAGTGACGAAAGAATTTCCGAGATGTTGGCAGAGTTACATTTTTGTGGACGTAAGGTATCTTTTTTTTTCAAAAATTCACCATAAATGGAAATATTGTGCTAGAGACTTCCAATTTGTTGCAAAATGAAGGTACATGACTGAATATTACTAGAATGTAAGAGTTTTTAGCTTACAATTGCGTTTTTTGACCATTTCAGTTGAGTTAAAGTTGACCGAAGGGTTGAAATTTTGGCACTTATCGTGATTTATATGGAAATATTTCAAAACTGATAGAAGCTATAACCATGAATTATTTTCTGTTGTATTCTACACGAAATTACGCACATTTCCATATATAAAACTTTATGTAACGACTAATATAAACCGGTGCAAACATTACGACAAAATGAAAGAATTTCTGAAATTTTTGCATTTGTTATTACAGCGGACATAAGGAAAAGTTTTTTTTCAAAAAATTCACCATAAATGAAATATTGTGCTAGAGACTTCCAATTTGTTTGCAAAATGAAGTAAATGATTGAATATTACTAGAATGTAAGAGTTTTAGCTTACAATTGCGTTTTCGACCATTTCGGTTAATAAGTCAAAGTATTTGACGAAGGTTGAAATTTTTTTTGTAGTAATGTTTTCGTGCGAGTGCGTCCACTTGGCACCCAACAGACGATTTTTAGTCGACATACGATACATCCAGTTGGCGTTTAAGGGTTAATTAGCAATATGCCACTGCTATTACTGAAATGAATGTTTGCCTCGATTTCATCCTATCTATCTTTACTCATCGCTTTTGAAACAATGGAACACTGTGGCTCTCCACTGTAGCGTGAGTTTGACATTTTAGTCAAAGGCATACAAGTAATATCCCAAAAAGTGCTCTAATTCATCAACAGTCAAATTCAAATTTTTATCAGAATTTTCCTGAACTGTATAGAGATTACTTTGATTCACAGTATGAGCCAAAAATGTAATATAAAAAAATATCCTGAAAGTACTCTGTTGGAAGCCTCACCAGAAGAGGGTTCTTTCTCCTAATTCAGATATATCTAAAGTAGTATTCTGTCCTCTTGTCTGACACCTTAGGGGATCATTACTGCAGTCTCTTTAACTAGAAGCCTTTTTATGCCCTTGAGTATTTGTGGGTCCTGGTCTAGGTTACTGAGGGTTATCAGGTTCATCAGTCAGATGTGTCCTTTCTAACATGTCATCATTTGGTATATATCATTCCCTAAAACAGCATAATAGATATTATGACTATTATAAACTGAGTGTTACATAGAAATTATATGGAGGACCTGCAAAAAATAAAAATCCTTACCACAAAAAGATCTGCTTAGTAGAGATAAGACTTATGTCCAGGCACATGGAGAAATTATTATTTGGAATCTTACCAGTTGTTAAAAAGTTAACTTATGTCTTTGTGCCATTAGGTGTAAATTACATTCAAAATAGATAACCCTTGGCCAACTCGCAAGGGCTGTCTTTGTAATCACCAGGTGGCGTTGGATTGTTTACATTCTTGTCAGAATTCTTCATGCTGTGTCCTTATGCATACAGTGTAAATTGGCGGTAATAATTTTAACTATTTCTGGCTGATTTTCTCCTGTGCAGTATTGTGCTTGCTTTCTGGTTTTGCATTATGTCATCTACAGCAAGCATTAGGCTATATAGGAGTGAGTTTTGTGTAAAGCGAATGTTTCAGTTGTGCATTATGGTCACACTGTGTGTTAGCCAACCTTTAGGGACATGAGTGTGCTTTTCGATGTCATGAAGAAAGAAGGAGGTGGTCTGATGAGAGGATGAATAATTTTGTGAACTATTGTTAGAGGCCAGCCATAAGCCTACTCAATCTTTTCCTCCTTTTTCCCCTGGTGTTGCTTATCTTCCTACTCTTTTATTGCCTGATAAGTTGATTCCTCTCTCACTCTCTCTGCTCTGCCTTCTTATGCTTTCCATGTGGTTCAGGAGAAAGGTGATAGGTAAAGTGAGGAATATTCTTATATTATTGATTAGAATTTTAACTGTATATATAGTGGGTCAAGATTGCAGTTCCCCCCAGAGATTGACCTTTTTTGGTTTCCCCTGCGAGAGAGGTGTCGGAGCCTTCATCTGTATGTAGCTTGCTCTCTGGACTACTATGTGCCAGGTTTTTTTGCTAACAGAGAACCAAGACATGCCTCAGGGCCAAGGTCTGTGCTCTTTGCCATGTCTCTCAGCTGTCCTCCAGCTCGAATTCGACATGTTCTCCTAAGGATTTGTTAGGTAGGGTTTAGCACTCATGTTTATGTGCTCACATGTATATTTTTTTGAGAAAGTGATAATGATCTGTGTAAACTGGTGGAGTTATCTAGGGATTATAGATATACAGTAGTATTACATTTACTTTAGTACTTTCTGAGCTGATTACATCAGTACTTTTGTTGTTAATCATTTACCCACCCACCTTGTATCATCATTATTTCTAACTTTTTTTTTATGTTAACCCTCCATCTCTATCACCTCATATTCATCACCTTTTGACAGCTGTTCTTATTTGTACTAGTGGCTCTTCCTATACATTTTTTATCTAGATTAAATCAGCATTTTGCTAGCACAGGCTCTTGCTCCTCAGCAGTTGCCCCTTCAGTGTTATGCAGATGGGCCTGGCTGTCGTCCTTGTTCTGTAGTGACGTCATTGCTGACATTCCTGTTTATGTCTCCATGGGTTTACCATTTTCTGCCATCTCGATTTTTCCTTTAGACTAGACGGTTTTCAACCCTGATTTGGTTGATTCTCTCTCAGTCTTTGGCAATCCATAGTTTGTGTTGTCCCACTTTCACTCCCTCCTGCCAAAGATGAATTTATTGGTCAGTGCTCTTTTGTTTGATTCTTCCTCATTTCCTGTTAAATGAGTAAGAAGTTAAAACTGGTATGGTGTATTTTGAGGCTATTTCAGAAAAATATCTTTTACAGCGGGCTCTTGGAATGCCACTGTATCAGTTTCCAGTTCAATGAAGCTGCGTAGTGCTATGTGTTAGGACATGGATATGATATCAGTTTTTTACCTTCCACATGCAAGTTTTTTGTTCTCAAGTTCTTGCACAGTGGAAGCTAAGACTTTATAATCATGAATGTACTTTGGTCTAAATGTGAGGCAGAAATAGCTTTGAAGTCAGTGTTTCGTACATAGCATGACGGTTTGATTACTGGGAGAAAGATGTATATATGACAATGTGTGTATATATTTGTTTGTAATCATATACAGTACATTTTTTATAAATATATGTACAGGTAGGACAGCCAGTTCCTGACATATCAGGCGAGTTACCCTCTGTTGTTAAAGACCTGTCGTTGGCTCTTATTCAATAAACTGGATAATATTCTGAGCCTTCTTCAGAAACCAGCCTCTGTGGTTCAGGACCCGTCACGGACCCTCCGATGTCGCCCATTTCCTCTGATGAGGAACCAGTAGAAGAGGAACAACCAGCGTCGACCTGTTTGGCCCTTTTATGATTTTTCTTGGTGTGTTATCCTTCGTTCTTCTCTCCATCCATCCTGTCTTCTCCGAGCTCGGCCTTTTTGATACAGCAACCTGCAGGAACTTCCAGATTACCGCGTATGGTTCTTTCCTCTTCCTCTAGGAAAGCCATTGCCCCGCATCGACGACTGGTTGTCTTAGAAGAGGGATGTTGGGAAAGCAGTTTTCTGCACGCTTCCCTCTCGATTGATATGGGAGAAGTATCTGTTGTATGCAACTGGAGAAGCGCCTTCCTTGGGAGTTTCTGCCTCCTCTCAGGGGCGACTTCTTCAGTCTCATAGAGGCTAAACGTCGCTCAGCTTTCTCCTCTGCAAGGATCTTATTCACTGCGTCGGAGCTGGACCTTCTTGTTAAAGATATTTTCAAAGTCTTTGAGGTCCTCAGCTTCCTTGATTGGATAGTAGAGGCTTTAACAAAGAAGATTGAGGACTGCACCACGTTTCAAGAAAACTTCGCCACAGATTGGTTGGGGGTTCTAGCTTGTGCTGATAGAGCTGTGAGAGACAGCAGCCAAGAGTTGGTGAATCTCTACCGCCGGAGTCCTGAAGAAACAAGATTTGTGGTGCTCATTTACCACTAAGGTGGTCACTCCCTCTCAGTGTTCCTCTCTCCTGTTTGCTCCTTTAGACAGGACCAGCTTATTCCCTCGAGAGACCCTGGAACGAGTAACGGCCGAACTCCAGAAGAAATCAACACAGGACCTTCTTGCACAGTCTGCCAAGAGGACTAGGATTCCAGCACGAGCTCCTTCAACTGCCACAACTGCCAGGAAGTCTTCTCCGTTGTTGCAGCAGCCCTTTCGAGGTGCTAGAGGTTGCCTCCAGTCCCGTCCTAGAACCAGCCTCTGAACGACATGACCTGTCAAGAAGCCTACCAGCAAGTCTGCCCCTTGCAAGTGAGTTACTTGCCCTCCATGTCCCAGTGGGAGCAAGACTTCTTCATTTTTGGAGCAGGCGGAATACCAGGAGTGTAGAACCGTGGGTGCTAAAGGTCTTGGAAGAGGGTTATGCAATCCCCTTCAGGGAGAAACCTCCCTTAGTAACCTCTCCCATCAGCTTAGCGGCCTACTCAGTCGGCTCAGAGAGGTTTTCGGCCCTGTCTCGGGAAGTTTCAACTCTACTCGAGAAGCAAGTTGTGGATGTGGTCAAGGATATAGGCACAGAGGGATTCTACAACTGCCTCTTCGTCGTTCCCAAGTCATCAGGAGGATGGAGACCTGTCCTGGACATCAGTGCTCTGAACTTCTTTGTTCAAACAACAAAGTTCAGAATGGAAACGAACTAGTCAGTCCTGGCAGCCATCCACCAGGGAGACTGGATGGTCATGATCGATATGCAGGACACAAACTTCCGCATTCCAGTTCACCCGGACTCCAGGAAGTATCAGAGGTTTGTGTTCCAGGACAGAGTCTTCCAGTTTCAGGCACTGTGCTTCGGCCTCTCCATGGCCCCTCAAGTTTTTACTCAGGCTCTCACCCCTCTGGCAAAATGGTTGCATCTGATGGGGATAAACGTATCTCTTTACCTCGATGACTGGTGTCAGTTCTCTCTACCAGAATATTCCTCGGTATTTACAGCTGAGTTATGTGCAATAGCATCAGCCATAAAAATAATTAGAGAAGCCTCATGTAATAATTTTGTGATTTATAGTGACTCCAGAAGCCCTATAGAAGCCATTCAAAGCTGTAACCAAAAAAATAATATTGTTTAACAATTTGTTTTCACTCCACAAATTGTATAATAATGGAAAAAATATTGAAATATGTTGGATCCCTGCCCATGTAGGGAGTAAAGGAAATGAAGAGGCTGATAAAGCAGCTGAAGAAGCAGCCTACATGACTAGAGCAAATGTAGACATGCCCATTAGTGACTATATAAGATATATAAAAACAATCATTGTAAGTAAATGGCAAAATATATGGAATGAAGAACCTGAAAATAATAAATGAAAACAGATAAAATCCAGTGTTGGAAAGTGGAGTTTGTCATATCAGAGAGAGACACACACAAGTAATTTTGATGTGTCTTCGAATAGGCCATGCTCATTTGACACATGGACACTTAACCCTTAAACGCCTGTTGGACGTAGCAAACGTCGACTAAAATTGTCTGTTGAATGCCGAGTGGACGTAGCAAATATCGACTACAAAAAATTTCAACCTTCGGTCAACTTTGACTTGACCGAAATGGTCAAAAAACGCAATTGTAAGCTAAAACTCTTACATTCTAGTAATATTCAATCATGTACCTTCATTTTGCAACAAATTGGAAGTCTCTAGCACAATATTTCGATTTATGGTGAATTTTTGAAAAAAACTTTTTCTTATGCCATTACGGTAACTTTCGGCGAAAATTTCATAAATTCTTTCGTCATTTGTCGTAATTTTTGCACTGTTCTACATTAGCCGTTACATAAAGTTTTATATATGAAAATGTGCGCAATTTCATGTACAATACAACAGAAAATAACTCATGGTTGTAGCTTTTATCAGTTTTGAAATATTTTCATATAAATCACGATAACTGCCAAAATTTCAACCTTCGGTCAACTTTGACTTGACCGAAATGGTCAAACGCAATTGTAAGCTAAAACTCTTACATTCTAGTAATATTCAATCATTTACCTTCATTTGCAACCAATTGGAAGTCTCTAGCACAATATTTCGATTTATGGTGAATTTTTAAAAAACTTTTTCCTTACGTCGCGCCAGAAATTCTTTAAATCACGTTGTTGTAATGTTTGCACTGTTTTATATTAGTCGTTACATAAAGTTTTATATATGGAAATGTGTGCAATTTCATGTAGAATACAACAGAAAATAACTAATGGTTGTAGCTTTTATCAGTTTTGAAATATTTTCATATAAATCACGATAACTGCCAAAATTTCAAGCTCGGTCAACTTTAACTCGACTGAAATGGTAAAAAACGCAATTATAAGCTAAAACTCTTACATTCTTGTAATATTCAATCATGTACCTTCATTTTGCAACAAACTGGAAGTCTCTAGCACAATATTTCGATGTATGGTGAATTTCTGAAAAAAATTTTTTCCTTCGTCTGCCACGGATGGTAACTCTGCGAACATCTCAGAAATTCTTTCGTTATGTTGTCGTAATGTTTGCATCGTTTTACATTAGTCGTTACATAAACTTTTATATATGAAAATGTGTGCAATTTCATGTAGAATACAACAGAAATTAGCTCATGGTTGTAGCTTTTATCAGTTTTGAAATATTTTCACATAAATCACGATAACTGCCAAACTTTCAACCTTCAGTCAACTTTAACTCGACCGAAATGGTAAAAAAAATGCAATTGTAAGCTAAAACTCTTACATTCTAGTAATATTCAATCGTTTACCTTCATTTTGCAATAAATTGGAAGTCTCTAGCACAATATTTCGATTTATGGTGAATTTTTTAAAAAACATTTTCCTTACGTCTCTTGGGTAACTCAGCCGAACATCTCAGAAATTCTTTCGTCTCGTTGTCGTAATATTTGCACCGTTTTATATTAGTCGTTACATAAAGTTTTATATATGAAAATGTGCGCAATTTCATTTACAATACAACAAAAAATAACTCATGGTTGTAGCTTTTATCAGTTTTGAAATATTTTCATATAAATCACGATAAATAGAAAAATTCGACTTTTGGTCAACTTTAACTCGACCGAAATGGTCAAAAAACTGCAATTGTAAGCTAAAACACTTACAGTATAGTAATATTCAATCAACTAGCTTCATTTTTCAACAGACGGAAGTCTCTAGCACAATATTTCGATTTATGGTGAATTTTTGAACAAAAAAATTTTTTACGTCCATGCGATTGGGAATTCATGCATCATTTTCTGATAATATTTTCTCTGTGTTGCTTTGATCGTTTTAAAATTTGTTATATACCAAATTCATCGCAATTTAGTGTACAATACAACTAAAAAAATTGAGCCATTAGCTGTAATCGTTTTGCTTACAGCGATTTGTATACAATTATATCTGAGTTTTTTTTGCTGTCATATATTCAATATTTATATATGATAATGATATTTTTTTCATTTCTGATGGTTGCATACTAAACTTCAGGCAATGACAAAAAAATGAGCCAAAAATGAACTCCTAATCTTAAAAACTAAGCTTGCTGTGATTTTTGAAAAAACTTTTTTCCGCTTCGGCGCTAACTCACTGAGCAGCTGCCGGCATACGGAAGCGTTTTTGTAAATAGGGCTTCGGCGTTAAAGGGCTAATGAACAGTCCATGTGGCCCTCCTCCCAAATGCCCAAATTCCAAAGTGTTGATAACTGTCAAACATGTATTGTGTGAATGTCCAAAGTATAACCTGCAGCAAATATAAAATTTTGGAAATAGATCAATAAAAGAAATTTTGTCAGAATCTTCAACATTTTCAGTAATACCCATTTTAATGTTCATGAGGAGCTGTGATTTAATTGATAAAATATAAAAAGAAAATTATAATAGAAATATGAATACAGGTACCCTTAGACATCTAATGAATTTTAAAACAACTAGATTTTAAACTTTTACTTAATTTATTTTGAATTTTAATATACCTTTTCAGTGAATATATATGGAAACATGAATATGAATGTATTTATTGTGTGAGTGTGTTCCAGTATGAGAACATATGCCTTTATGCAGCTTTTAATTTCATTTTCATTCATTCATCACTACCGAGTGACCTATTTGGTCCAAGTGCCAGGCTTCTAGCCTAGACCTGTCATTTCATCCAAATCCTTCGGGACAGCCCTATGAGAGCTGATAGTCAGCTAAGTGGCCTGGTTAAACTTTTTTAATAATAATAATCAATGACTGGCTCCTATGCCCCCCCCCCCCTCGAGATCTCAGTGCATGGAGGACCTTCAGCAGACACTTTGACTTGCTCAAGATCTTGATAGATTCTCTGAATTTTCGGGTTTTTCCATCCCAAGAAAGGATTCAGAATTGCCTCAGGAAAGTCCGAGACTTCATATCTCGCCCATCCTGCTCAGCCAGCGCATGGATGAGTCTTCTGGGAACCCTTTCTTCTGTAAAACCCTGGAGACTGTCTGTCACAACTTCCACAGCACCTTTCCAGAATATCGTATTCACTTCTTCCCAAAGAGCAAAATCCTTTTGTGAGTCATGTACACTTGGAACTGGGCCGGATCAACAGTGAGGGGTGGCGGAGGCTCGAACAGGAGAAGATACCCTACCCAAAGGACATCCACTACCTGGTCTCTGCTCCATGTCACTGTCAAGTTGTCCATTGGCTCATCAGCCTCCCCCCGCCCCCCACCATCAGCAGCAAACAGGAAGGATTGCCGCCCCCAGTGTCTTCCTCCCTTCTTCTTTCCCTTGGCCCCCCTTCCTAGACAAGGAGGGGGCTGAAAAGAGTGCAGCTGCACACCTTTCGCTACCAGGGTAGAAGAAGACTGTACGTGGGGCTGAGGAAGTCTGAGACTTTCTTTGACCCATAGAAAAAGGGCCAGCCTTACTCAAGGGTCAGGCCACAGTGCCAAGCAAAGACTCTTAGGTCTTAGACACTGCCTGATGAACAAGCTTGTCGTCGTTATCGACCTAAAGCCTGTCCACCACAGCCTTCACCTCAACTTGAGCAAAGACGAGAAGATCCCAGTAGTGGTCCGTTCCTGAGCACCAAAGCCAACTTGGGACCAACAATTCTGGGCAATGTAGAAAGATCATAGAGAGATTTTAGGAATCAAGGAAAACCAAAGCTGGGAAATACATTCATATTTTTGAAGGCAAAGATATGAAGCAATTTTGCAACTGAGATGTGGTTGTCAGTGGCCTAAAGGGTGCTGCCATGTAATTGGGACGTAGTCTCTAGGTTTTATGAAATAATGGCCTAAATTGTACTGCAATATTAGATTACATACAAAAATAAAATTATAGGATTTTAAATTTTCAATAATTATGTACACAAAAGCCACCCATAGTTATGTAAAGTAACACCTCAACTTATGGACTCCTGTGCTTATCAGCTACATTGTTATATATTATTTTTGCTATACTATGCTGCCATTTTAGATGCAATACATGCTTAGATAAATTCCTTAAATTGAATGTTAGGTGTAAAGCACATTTACCAATTAGTTTAGGTTAGAAACTATGTGGAATTTCTGTTAGCTATGAGAGATCTAGAAAATATTCAGGGTGCAGGCTATAGTACAGTATAGGCTCTTTGTTACTTACTGGACTGTGCCACTTATCAGGAAGCCAGACCCCAAAATGTCTGTAGTGTTGAGGTGCTACTTGTACCTATAATGGCTTATAATGTTTTTCTTATATGATGCATTTGTAAAGTAGGATATTTGTTTTTATTGACACTTTCTTAGTTTTAAGTAGCATTTTATTGCCTTTTATCAAAGTAATGATAGGAATCATTAGGTCAAAATATAATGTTAATATATCTTATATTTATAGAATTGGAGCTGCCTTCATCCCTTACATCAGAGGAGAGGAAGTATATACATTTTGTATCCCAGCAAATGGGCTTCAAAAGTAAAAGTAGAGGGTAAGGTGAATGAAGATATATCTTTTTAATAATTCTGTTAATATTTTTTAAAAGATATTTAAAATTTTTTCATCTCAACCCCCATCACTCATACATACCCACATTTGTAGTCTTTGAATATTCTGAGACACTGCACTCTTTGTCTAACAAACAGATGTGTAATAGCTTGGAACATACACCACCTGGAGCCTCATATAATCATCAGGCACCCACTGCACTCGATCATGTGTCTGCCACATAGTCAACAACTGAGAAAATTTTCCAAACTTTTCCCTGTGTCTTTACTTCTAACTCATTAATCCAGTAATTCAACATCCAGTTCATTATATTGACTGCTTTTTCATTCTTCTATCCCCATAAGTGATAAAAGTTGGGCTTCTATGCCTTACCTAGTGATTATCCGTTGTCAGTTTCCATTTTCTTGATATCCAGCCATTTAATTAGCAAGTGCTAATTGTAACTGAATTTTCTGAGAGCACAGCTTTCTTTGCAGCTGTTACCAAGTTCCAGTCATTGTCTTTCGATGATATTTGCTTATTTTTTACTTTCTGTATGATTTTGATAATTAATGAGCACAAGCTTATAATACAGTGCCTGTTCCAAAGAATGGCATATCTGCAGACTGCAGTAATGACAGGCCAATCTCCATTCTCCCTGTGCTCTCCAAAGTTGCAGAAAAACTTATTTTTAAGCCACAATATAAGTATGTTGAATCTAAAGGATTTTTAGCTGATAGTCAACATCAGTACAGTGTAAGAGAAGCAGCTGCTAAGGGATTCAGAGCCGACAAAACACGGTTTTTAGTCAAAGGGAGCCACGAGAGCCTCAAGCAGTTACGTCTGCCTTTAGGCAGCGCCCCGGCTAAATCCCTTATCAGAGAACTTATAGCACAGGGTTGGCACGTATTCATTGCGGTTAACGGAAGCTTGTCACTATTGTGATAAGATATCAGGTCTCGGGGGGTCTGCACTTTGACGCCCTATCCGCCGCATTGATGAATCAATTCATGGCTAAACATCTCCACTGGTTACACCTTTCCATTTGCGCTTCCGTGGCTAGTTCAAATGAATCGGGTCAAAACGCGACTACGCATCTGCTGCGCATGCGCATGTTGCCAACCCAATGTTTTTTCTAGCGCTTTTGGTGTGTGTAGTAAAATCTTTTCCGGCATAATTTGAAGGATTATCAACTTTATTTAGCATGGAGTCTTCATCTCAGTCAACGGGAATAAGATAAGTACCTGCCCTACCTCAATCACAAAATTTAGTCCTGCTTAACTAATATTTTCATATATTTTTAGTGTCGAAATGATGGCTCGGGAGGCGTCATACCGCTACCTGTAATTAGGCTAGGATTCTGCCTTAATTAAAGCGAAAGCATAGGTTAGGGTAGGATTTTTAGATTCAGCATGTCAAAAAACCCTTGCGTGAACTGTTAAACATGTTTGGAAAGTTTATATAAACCTGATTGTTATGAAATTATCGATAGCCCGAACGCTAACGTTAGCGCTAAAGTTAGGCTAACCTTTGCTACTTTTAGCTTTACCGAAGCGAATGATAGCCGCTTTCGGTACTTAAGGTAATTCTTTTTAGTGTTATTTATGTGATATAACTATATTTTGGACATTTTGATAGAGTTTTTTTGTGTAAAACCTCCGGTTTATGTCCCATTATCAGTGGGGAAAAATGATTGGGCTTCTGGAACATTCTAGAAGGTTCCATCGGCTCTGTTGAAACCGACTCAGAATCGTTTCGTAACGAAAATCGCATATGATACACTGGCTCCCAGTCAGTTACCAGATACCAAGTCGAATTATTTCGAAATAGTAGCTTTTCTCATGGCCAATTGATTGAAATAGTAACTTTTATGTCGAATTGATTGAAATAGTAGCTCATATGTCGAATAGTGTAGTATAGAAATGAGTTATGAACTCAAATAAAGATATGTCGTTCTATTAGCTGTAAGGTTGTTGCCATGCACCAATGAAGTCGTGAGTATCGATTCTTGCCAATGTTATTGGTCTGGGGCGTCGATGTCTATATTGGATATACCTAGATCCCCAGTCTAGGCTATGCCTACATGGTAGCCCACATTCTTGGTGTATGATACCCTCGACTCGAATGGCATGGATTTACCTGTTGCTCTGTCATAGAACTGACATAATCCCAATACTATTCGACTTCCTTGTTCGTGATCATAGATCGCCCTTGAGTTGTAGCTCTCCCCCAGTGAGTAACCCCCCCCCTTTTTCCCCTGTGCCTAGCGCCCATTGGAGACGAGCCTCGAACAGGGATGTCAACTGGGCATGAATCCAGCCATTCGAGATAGTAGAATGAATGTCACCTCATTCGAGAATATAAAAAGAGATGGTAGAATGAATGTCACCTCATTCGAGAATATAAAAATTATATGCTCGTTTTTCTCATGATGTAATGGCTTATATAACATAGTTCCTTAAACATTTTAGGGTGTTTCATAGTATTATTTTCTTTTATAGGCTTTGCCAAATAAAGTGCGCTAATGCCGCCTGTAAGCGGATAGACTCCATCAAGACTCAGCATGAGTTTTGTCGGGGGTGTGCTCCATGCAGTGTACAGGGTGCGGACCATCCATACTGGAGTCCGGAAGGGTGTGACATATGTACTGAGTGGCTGTCATGGGCTCGTATGGCGTCACACTGTTTCTGGCTCTATGGCAAATATTAATATACAACGTTTAAGATCATGGGTAAGAGGCTTCTCCAAAATCAGCCCAAAAGGTCCTCTTGGCTATTTGCCAGACAAAGGTGTAAGAGATTTTCTAGAATTCAGTCGATCAAGGGTTATGAGAACTCACCTGATGATGTCGTGGTGGATCCTAATGCATCCACTGTGGTGCCCCCTTCATACCAGGGGATGAAATCGATTTGGGAGAATCTGAAAATCTGGCTGATGAGGGGGATCTATCTGATGCTGAGCCTCGACCCCCAATAGATCAACCGATTCCTGGGAGCATCCCTAGTAAATTGGCTCCTATGGACGTCGATGAGGATAATGTTTCAGTCCGCACAACTGCCTCTACTAAGAAAGTTTGCGGCACAAAGCTAGGATGTCTGCAATGGAATCAAAGCTGGACAAGATGATAGAACTACAACTTGCAAAATCTTTGGATACAGGGGCTCAGGGACAGACTCGAGGCAAGCACAAGTGTCAGATCCACCCATTAATATAGATGATTTCCCAGATTTAAGAGTGGTGGAGGGCGAGGCAGAGCAGTATAATCCCTGGGTGGTGGCATCACGGCTAGCTAGAGCGGTGGATGGCATCTTCTATGATAGTGATGGATGCACCCCTCTAGCTAGGTTAGAGTTTGCAAAACCTTTTGTCCACTTCAAAGGTAGTAAGTTTAGCTTTCGATGCCAAACACCTAAGACTCTGGCTATGGTACCGGAGGAAACCATGATTTTTACCCAGGATCAGGCAAAGGGCTTCCTTTCTAATATCTGCCAGGACCTGAGAGGTAGTGCTCTGGGCACCCAGGTTCTTGCTAGGAACCTTCCCGCCTGGAAAGTACCAGTGGGTGAGAAGTTCCCATCTATCACCAATAAACTTTTTAAATCTTGGGAAAAGAACTGGGTAGAGTCAGCCGCCCATGGACGAAGTTTTCTTTAAAGGAACTCCAGGACTTTGGAACAGTTCTGCCAGATCCATGGACGATCTAACAAAACCATTAGCAGGCTTCACAGAGGTGATGAAGAAAGGCAAATTTCTAGCAAACCATGCCCGTTCATGCTTTTTTTGCGGACACTCCTTACCTTGCCGACACCCTGTGTGTTCAGGAGTTGAGGCGAGGAAACTATTAATGTCCTGCATTACAACCTTAGCGTTAATGGAATCTCAGGCATACCGCTGTGACCAGCAAAGAGATTCAGTGCTCCCAAGGTTACAAATTCGGAACATGGGCCCAATCTTCATTCACCTTCTGGAGGCTTGGGCAGCATCCAAATTAAAACTTAGACGTCAAGCCCTAAAATTCGCTGACCAGAAGTCTATGCCAGTAAAGAGCTCTCTTCGCCTCCCCTATGTGTAGTGACCTCTTCCCTAGGGACCTAGTAACCAAGCTGAATAATATTGCTACCCACTGAGGTATCAGATTTGAGGAGTTACTAGGATATGACCCGGAAGCAGACCCAAGGGGGGTAAAACGCAGGAAGCAGCAACAATATAAGAAGGCTTTTAAAGCACCAGCTCTTCCTGTGCCAGACCCAGGACAAGGTCCCTCTTCCCAGAAACAATTCCCTATGCCGCACTCTCAGCCATCCTTGAAGGGCAGCAGTGCACTGCCATCTCAACAATCCCAATTTAGGCAGTTCCAGGAGGCTCGAGGCGGTTGTGGAAGAGGCGGATCCTTTCGAGGGAAGAAAGGTAACGGGAAGACGAGGTGGTGGTAGAGATCAATTCAACCAATGTGACATTTCAGGTTGGGGGCAGACTGAAGAGGTTCCAGGAAGCCTGGAAAGTGTCCCCTTGGGCCTATCAAGTGGTATCAAAAGGTCTGCGCTGGGATTGGAAGGGCCCCTTCCACAACAAATACTTTCATCAGCGCAGCACAAAAGAGTCGATCCTATTTGTGAACAAAATGCTAATAAAGGACACAATAGAGAAATGCCACTTTATCAGGTTCCAGGGAGGCTTTTCAGGGTTCCAAGAGAGACTCTCAGGAAAGGAGAGTCATTCTGGACCTCTCTGTCCTCAACAAAGCAATAAACTGTCCCAAATTCAAAATGCTGACGATAGCTCAGGTAAGACATACCTTGCCAAAGGACAGCTACACCTCTTCTATCGACTTGAAAGACGCATATTGGCACATTCCAATCCAACCTCATTTTCGCCAGTATCTAGGATTCCGTCTAAGTCGCCAGTCGTACAGATTCAAAGTGATGCCATTCGGCCTCAGTGTAGCCCCAGAGTGTTCACAGGAAATTGACCAAAGTGATCTTAGAACAACTAAGACTACAGGGGGTGAATGTCATGGCGTATCTGGACGATTGGCTGATCTGGGCGGGAATCGAGAGAAAAGTGTCTAGAAGCGTCCCGAATAGTGGTTCAGACCTTGCAGGACTTCGGTTCCTAATCAACTGGGAAAAGTCACTGCTGAAGCCAGAAAAAGAACTTCAGATGGCTAGGCCTACAGTGGTGTCTAGGAAGCGGAAAGCTAGCCCTACCAGAGACCTCCAGGAGGTCAATAGTAGATCAGGTAAAGAGGTTCAGAAAAGCCAGAGTTTTCCAGAAGGAACCTAGAAGTGCTGCAGGGCAAACTCCTATTTGCATCAATAGTAGATCCAGTCTTGAAAACGACTTTGAAGGATTTGAACCAGATTCTCATTTTAAAGGCAAACAAATCATTCAGAGACCACAAGGTCCCGATGAAAAGGAGGTGCAAGACAATGCTCAAACCAGGGCATCGAATCAGGTCCTGAAATCTTCAGTCCGGCTAGTCCTGAAACCAGTCTCAGTGACCATTCATACGGATGCTTGAAGGACTGATTTTGGGGGACACTCAGATCAAAACAAAGTGTCGGAAGTGGTCGGGAGCCCTCAAATCTTGCCATATCAATATCAAAGAAATGAATGCAGTGCTCCTGTCACTCAAGGGACTGAAACCCAAGAAGGGATCTCACATTCAGTTGTTCATAGACAACAAGCCTGTGGTACAATGCTTGAAGCGTGGGGGATCAAGGTCAAAGCCATTGAATCATATAGTGCTGGGGATCATGAGATTAGCTCAGGTGAAGAAATGGACTCTGTCAGCATCCCACCTTGAGGGGAGCTAAGAATGTCCTAGCGGACTCCTCTCCAGATTCAAAGCCCAGGAAGGGGAGTGGGGTGGACAGTGGGTCATTCAGCGGGATCCTCCAAGATCACCCATATCTTCAGGTAGATCTGTTTGCAACACTGCGACAATCACAAATTACCGAATTTTGTCACCCCTATCACGACCTTGAGCAGTGGTCAGAGGCGGCTTTCGCTGGACTGGAACCTGCTGAAACATTTATCTGTTTCCCCCAAGCAATTTATTAATGACAGTAGTACAACTCCTCAAAAGTTCAAGGGGAGGAGTAGTGATTGCTCCAATGTGGCCAAACAGCCCTTGGTTTCCAACCCTACAGAAGCTGACTTTTCATCACAAGCCACTACATCTTCCTATTCTTTCCCAGCAGGTTCAAGGGATAACTGTCTACACCTCCTCCTTTCTGACGAAAAGCCTTCACGTGTGGGCTTTCTCAGATCCCTGTGCTTCATGGAATGGTCACCTGAAGTCAGGGAATTCTTAATCACTAATATCAAGAGAAATCCACCAAACAGTATCAGTCAGTGTGGAACAAATTTGTCTCATTTGTTAGGGACCGTAAACCAACTACCATCGATAATAACTTTGTGGAGTCCTTTGTGTTTTTATTTGACGTAAAAAGTTGGCTCCCTCCACTATTAAGAATCACAAAGCGGCCCTTGCGGTTCCTTTAAGGTGCAGTTCGGAGTAGAGGTGCATTCAGAAGTGTTTGAAATGATGATGAAATCAATGGCCCTCCCATGGGCGAAAGTGAACAACCATGTGAATTATCATGGGATCTAGATATAGTCTAGCTGCTCTGAACAGACATTAGACAATAATGTGAAATTTTTGTTAGAAAAAACGTTGTTTTTAGTGGGACTGGCGATGGGAGCCAGATCAGCAGAGAAGATCCATGCGCTAAAAAGAGGAGATCAGTTTTGTTCTTTCGGAAAGAATAAAGTTATGGAGGAATGAGGTTATTGCATTTGTGACGTCTTGTGTGAGAGAGAGAGACAACGAACAACGGCGTGCGTAATTGTTGAATGATGTCGTTAGAGAAGTGTAGTTTTCTTTTGTTTTTTTATTGTCCGTGAGGTTTCGTGTTTCGTTGTTTTGGGAGTCAGCGGAACTGTTTTTTTCGGATGATCGTGACCGGATAGTGGGAGTCTTGACAGAGATATTGTGCTGGAAGGGCGGTTTTTTCGGTAGTTGATCGGAGATTTTAGTTGCGTTTTTGGTTCAGTTTGTGTGATTTGGTATTTAGAGGCTTTGTGGTTGGAGTGTTTGTACTTGGGCGTGTTTGGGTTTTGTGCTGTGTTGGTTGCGTGATCGGTGTCGTGTGATAGCCTGGTTGTTTTTCTGCTGTGTTTGAGGTGAGTTGAGTTTGAGTCTTCATGGTTGAGTCTTTTGAGTCTTGTTTTGGGTCGTGTTTGTGTACTGGTTGGGTTGTTGTTTTCTTGGTTGTGGACTGTTGTTGTGTGGTGAGCGTTGGCATTATCGGCGGTTGTGGTGACTCCGTGACCTCCTTCTGCTTGGCAAAACTTCCCGTCCGGAATTTGTAGGCCTAGCCTAGTACAAGGTGAGTGTATGTGCTGTTTTTTTGTTAGCGTGAGTGTGTGGTTGTGAAATCCAGCCACATTATTTGGCATAACGTGGGGCTGTTGTGTATTTACTGTTAGGAGTGTTTTGTGGTGGGTAGAATGAGAGTAAGAGGTCAGGATGAGTGAGATAGAGAAGCTGAGAGGAACTCCGGGTGGCTGGGAACTCCAGGGTAGGCTGGAGGAGGAGAATGGGAGGCTGAGGAGTGAGAATGAGGAGTTGAGGAGTCAGTTGGAGGAGATGGGGGGAATGCTAAGGAGGGCAAAAGAAGTTAGAGTCTGCAGTAAGCAGGATGCAGGAAATGATGAAGGGAATGCTTAAGGAGTTCTTTGGAGAAGGAGCTGTAGGAGGAGGTTCCCCTGGGTCTTGGGATGGGCTAGAAGGGTTGCAGAAGGTAGAAGAGTGGAGATGAGAGTGATGGAAGTGATTTAGGTGCAGTAAAGAAGGAAAAGAAGGGGAGAGATGCTGGCTAAAGGTAAACAGGAGGACAAGGTTAAGAAAGGGGTGAGGAAAAGAAGAAAAAAGGAAAGGGGCTTAGGAAGGATGAGAAGAAAGTTGATATTGGGAAATTGGAAAGAGTAAGGAACAAGATGAAAGTGAGTTGGATAGTGAAGATTGGATAAGGGTAGTTAAGAAGAAGGGTAAGAAAAGCGCAGTTGGGAGGATGGATGTTAGTGTGGAAGTGGATTCACTGTATTCGGAAGAGTGTAAGAAAGGTCAGAGTGAAACTAGCTGGCAGCGACAGTGAGAGTGAGAAAGAAATGCGGAGGCTATGTATGTGAGAGAAGTGCCACGGTGTGAGAAGTATGTGAGTATGGAAGTAGGGATATAAGGGATTTTTTCAGGAGTATGAAGGTTATTGCATGGCTAAATATGGAGAGAATAAGAGGGTATGGGCACGAGAGTTAGGGGGTTTCTTAACAGGGTTTTTG
Source organism: Macrobrachium rosenbergii (assembly GCF_040412425.1). Taxonomy (NCBI): domain Eukaryota; kingdom Metazoa; phylum Arthropoda; class Malacostraca; order Decapoda; family Palaemonidae; genus Macrobrachium; species Macrobrachium rosenbergii. The sequence continues at coordinate 16,995,218 of NC_089798.1, forward strand.
CTGCTGAGTATGTAGGGGTGGTAATGAGTGTAGGTCATGTGTCCTATGAAAGTATTAAAAGTAGGATTATAGAACAGGCAAGAAGGACAAAAAATAGTGTTAAGTATAAGAGGAAACATGATTTCGATGAGGCAAGAATGAATGATGGTGAATCTTTGGATATGTCGTCTGTCGGTTGGAAACATTAGCCAGAAGGAAATTTGGTGATGAGGAATAAATGAGTGCAAAGAGTTAGTACGAAAGTTGTTGGCGATGGTACCCGAGGGTGTGTATGAGTTCATAAATAGGAAAGCGCAAGGGAAAAGATGAAGTGGACGAATGAAAGGTTGAGGTGGAATGAAGTTTTGGATCTGGTTGAAGACCATGAGGTTGACAGATGCGCGAAGAGTAGGAGTGTTAGCGTTAGGGCAGAGGTACCAGAATTTAGAAGCTATAGGAAGCAGTTTTGGCAGGACCGAGGTGGATGGCAGAGCAAGTAGTTGATAGAAGTGTAAACGTAAGTAATGCAAATATCAAGGGGCCACAGAGATAGAAGTAGTAGTATTGGAAGGGTAGGGTTAGTTAGTTATGATCTAGGGCAGAAATGTTATAGGTGTCGGGAAAGTGGGGCATAAGAAAAATGAATGTCGGTGGGCATTGGGAGCTTGTTTTGGGTGTGGAGAAATGGGGCATTTGGTGAGTGAATGTAAGAGGTTAGGGTATCAAGTGTTATAGGTGTGGGCAGATAGGACATATAGCCAGTGGCTGTCGAGGTACCCAAGGGGCATAATTTGTGGTAACTGTGGGCAAAATGGGCATTATGCCAGGATGTGAAGGAAGTGAGAGCAAAGTGTACCGAATGTGGGGTGGAAGGTCATGTGGCGGAGTGTGTGTAGAGGCGAATGAGAGTGGGGCAGAGTACCAGTTAGGAAACTAATTAGTGAGGGGTTCAGTTGGGTGGATCCTCCAGAATGCAGGCAGTGAGGGTAATGCATGTGCGTGAAGGGTTGATGCATGAGAAAGGGTTTGGGGTAAAGCATACGAGTGTATGGCGTGCAAGTGATTTGTAAGTGTGTGTTTGATTGCTCTGATTGATAATGGGTGTAGTGTAAATGTGTTGTTTAAAAATGGGTACAATAAGTTCTGGGGTGAGTATGAGATAAGGAATTGTAAGGGTGAGGTCCGTGGGATAGGAAATTTAGGGGTACCTATAGTAGGGATGATGTGTGAAAAGATAGAAATTGGTGGGGTAGTGATGGGACAGTGATTTTGTGTGATTGAGGGGGCTAATGATAAATACGATATGTTGTTAGGATATAGATTTTTAAAGGGTGTGGGATGGTGGTCCGTCCAGTGAGAGTGTTATAGAGTTGCATATGAAGGGGTTATGCGTGGGGTTTGGATTTGTTAAGTGAGGAAGAGGTTGAGCAAATGCAGGATCAGAGTGTGGGGGTTAGTATGTTACGGTGTGTGTATTGTGGGGTGAGTGGAGGATTGGCCCCTGAGTTGGATGCATACAGGAGGTTGCTGGACGGTTTGTGGTGTGTAGGAATGTGGTGTACTTTTTGCATCAGGAGGGTTGTGTAATGAAGGGGTGTATATACCGGTGTTTTCCTTGATGCAGCAGTGAGTATGTGTCTGTTGGTATATGATCGTTTTGGGCATTTAGGAAAGAATAAGTTGTGGGGTGTATGAGAGAGGGATTGTATGGGCCTGGGTTGAGCAAGATTTGTGCTGATGTAGCTGTCACGTGTGAAGATTGTCAGAGGGAAATATCAGAGTGTGCAAGCAAATCCGCCAGTCTTACGACTGCAGATGAAAGAATTGTTTGAGATGGTTGTGACTGATTGCGTGTCATTACCACGGACTGCAAGAGGGCATGTGGGAATGATTGTGATGGTGGATCACATGAGTAAGTTTGTATATGCAGTCCCCATCAAGGATAAAAGGAGTAAAACTGTTCTTGTGAATGGTAGGTCAGGTAATATTGCCGATGTATGTATGTAGGCCTGTGAGAATGTTGGTGACAATGGGCTGAGTTTTGTGGGATGGCAGTTTGAGAAATGTTGAGGTAGTGGGGTATTGTGCATGTGTATGCCACTCCTTATATGTCGAGTCACGAATGGTTTGGCTGAGAGAACTGTGAGAACGATGACAGATTTTGCGAATGATGAGTAAATGTGATGGCGATTGGGATGTACATGTTGGGCGTGCAGTGTGGGTGTATAACTCCACGTTGCATAAACTTAGGTATGTCTCCTTCGAAATATGTGTTAGATTTTGAGAGGTTAGTTAGACCAAGGTTGGGGTTAATGGAGGATGACCGTGGGTTGTGGAAGAGGGTGAGTGAAAGATTTGAAAAGGTTTGGGGTTGGAGATAGAGTATTGAGAGAGGTGATTGAGAGAGGGAGAATGAATGTAAGTAAGATGAGAGAAATTTGATGGGCCATATAAGATTTTGGAGGTGGGGCCAAGTGGATTGAGTTACGTTTAGGAAAACTACAATTGGATGGAAGTGTGAATGAGATTAGGGCACATCATAGCCAGTTGCGTAGATGGAGAGAGGTGCACATAATATGTTAGGGAGATTACAATGAGTGATTGGTTGAGGGCGAATAAATGCGAGCCGAGTTTGGTGAGCAAATGGGTCTGGAGGACCGCCAGTTGGTGTTGGTTGAGTATGGAAGCGGAGGAAGTAAGTGAGCGGAAGAGCGTAAGTTGTGTGATAAGGGTGTGCTTGCGGGGTGAGAATGATTGATAGGGCATGCAATACTGAGGATAGTATGAATGATACATACAGTGTGTGTGGGTTTGAGTTGACTGGGGTGAGTGAAATTTCGGTGGGGAAGGAACCTACCAGTAGGCAGGTGATTGGTAGTATGGATGAGTCTTTGCGAGAGCTGGACAGAACTATGAATGAGTTGAATGGGTTAGTGGCAGAATTTGGAGAGATATTTGGGGCAGGGTGGAGGGTGTGGATGAAGTGGTGGGTGAGATAGGTCAGGATAGTGATGAGGAGGGTAGTGTGCGTCTGGAATGGGGTGGACTGGAGGGGTTGAGTGAAAATGGTGCTGAGAAGGGAGTAGAGACAGAGAGAGAATGCATGAGGGCCTGAGACAAGATCAGGGGCCTGTTCGAGCATCCGTGGGTCCTGCCTAAGGCTATATAAAATCTGGGTAGTGTGTGTGTGTGAGAAGATGTCGTCAAATGTAGTGGGGAAGTAATATGGAGGAATGAGGTTATTGCATTTGTGGCGTCTTGTGTGAAGAGAGAGAGACAACGAACAACAGCGTGCGTAATTGTTGAATGATGTCATTAGTGAGTGTGGTTTTCTTTTGTTTTTGATTGTCCGTGAGGTTTCGTGTTTCGTTGGTTTGGGAGTCGGCGGAACTGTGTTTCGGATGATCGTGACCGGATAGCGGGAGTCTTGACAGAGATATTGTGCTGGAAGGACGGTTTTCCGGTAGTTGATCGGAGTTTTGGTTGCGTTTTTTTGGTTCAGTTTGTGTGATTTGGTATTTGGAGGCTTTGTGGTTGGAGTGTTTGTACTTGGGCGTGTTTTGGGTTTTGTGCTGTGTTGGTTGCGTGATCGGTGTCGTGTGATAGCCTGGTTGTTTTTTTCTGCTGTGTTTGTGGTGAGTTGAGTTTGAGTCTTCGTGGTTGAGTCTTTTTGAGTCTTGTTTTGGGTCGTGTTTGTGTACTGGTTGGGTTGTTGTTTTCTTGGTTGTGGACTGTTGTTGTGTGGTGGCGTTGGCATTATCGGCGGTTGTGGTGACTCTGTGACCTCCTTCTGCAGCAAAACTTTCCGTCCAGAATTCGTAGGTCTAGCCTAGTACGAGGTGAGTGTATGTGCTGTTTTTGTTAGTGAGAGTGTGTGGTTGTGAAATCCCGCCACAAAGTAACCTTTTCATTCGGAGAATTTTTACCTAAAAATGAGAATCCATTTCATAAGCGGAAACCCATAGTTATCCCTTCTTTGCCCTCTAATCCCGAAGCTGTGTCCAGTGGCCACAGTGAAAAAGTACCTTGATCGCACCAGCCATATCACGCAAAGGGCCCCTCTTTTGGTACCAAAAAGCACCCCACTTTGCCTGAAAGCCTCAGAACCAGCATTTGTAAGTTAATTGTAGATCTATGCCCAGGGTCAGACCCAAAGTCACATGACCTCCGTAAGTCACGCAGCCTCACTTGCCTTTTCGGTAACTTTAGTATGGAGGACGTATCCAAGTACGGGGTGGTCTGGGCATGGGGCGTTTGTCAAACACTATGTTAAACAAATGCGAGGTGTCAGACTGCGTGCATATCCTCGGCAAAGTCGTAGGCAGAGATAAGGATGCCGGAAGGTGAATTGGCTGGCAAGAGGAACTCTTCCTTTAAAGTGAGTGAGTGTTCTAAAAAACCGGTGGTTATTTTCCTATTATAGTCTATTTCTTTTGCTCTTCACCAATACACAGTCTCTTGGAGACAGCTTAAAGGGTAGGCTGTTACAGCCGTAAAGGAAAGGATTTTAGATTTCAGTTTGAACCCAAAGGGAAGCAAAAAGCTTTTTAGTTAGGGATAGTGGCTAAAGTCCATCCTCCTGTCAAATGATGTTTGAAGGCTTTATAAATATACAAAAGCCTCTTTAAAATGTTCTCTGGTACACCTGCATGAGGCTCTCGCGGCTCCCTTTGACTAAAAAGCGGGGTTTGAACCGAAGGAAATGAAAACCTATTTTTAGTCTTGGAGCCTGAGCCTGAAAACCCTCCAGTTAGTGTTAAGTATATTGGGTTATGCCCATCCCTTCATTTTTAGGGCGCGGCTATTCCTACATTGAGTTGGCAACATGCCCAGTAGATGCGTGAAATCGGCGTTTTGACCCGATTCATTCGAACTAGCCACGGAAGCACAAATGGAAAGGTGTAACCAGTGGAGATGTTTAGCCATGAATTGATTCATCAATGCAGCGGATAGGGGATCAAAGTGCAGACCCCCCGAGACCTGATATCCTATCACAATAGCGACAAGCTTCCGTTAACCGGAATGAATACGTGCCAACCCTGTGCTATAAGTTCTCTGATAGGAGTTTGCCGGGCGCTGCCTAAGGCAGGCGTAACTGCTTGAGGCTCTCGCGGCTCCCAGACTAAAAATAGTTTTCATTTCCTTCGGGTTCAAACCCGTTTTTCAGCTACACCATTTTATCAAAGCATTGGATAAAGGTGAAAGTTGGCAAGTGTATATTTTATAACCCTACCTAATTTTTGCAAGTATTTTTTTAGTACCTAAGTTCAATAGTTCTGGTACTTATCAGAGTAAAAGTGTTTCCTATGCCAGAGTCATCAAAATGCAGGTAAGGGTTTTGAATGCAGTAGTGACATTCACCTATGACGTCTTGATGCTCCACCCACAGTGAAGAGAAGTTTACATATGGGAAAAACATCTCTTCCCTGTGGCTCTATGCCAAGCGATGACATATTCACTAATTGATATTAGTGCCCAAGGCCAAGAGAAAGAGGTCTGCTCGCTTCCCCCAAATCTCCTATGTAGGTGGAGCTTTGTCTACTTCCTTATTGCGTCAGCAGGTAGTTGCCGTAACGAGCATGTACCTCTAAGATACATCATAGCCTCGTAGTTGCCCCAGGTGGGGCGACGACATCCAATTGGGTAGACAGTGTCTCTCTTGGTCTTGTTAGTACCCTTCAAAGGCTTCAGCGATATCAATGATGGCGAGCAGGATTTGTCATCGTCCTCTTGACAGCCTTATCATTCTCAATAGTTTATTATTATTATGATTGTTATTAATATTACAGGCAGTTCGGTTAACGGCGGGCTCGATTAACAGCGATCTGGTTTTATGGGGCTTGTCTAGCGACGAAAATCAGCAATTTAGACGCCGAAAATTGCTGATTTCTGCTTATCAGCGCTGATAATTGGATATTGGCGCCAATACATACCTAACAGAGGCGCCGACAACTGAAAATCGGCGCTTTTCGGCGCCAATAACCCCCGAAAATCGCCGAAAAAGCCCCAAAATCACCAATTTTCGGTTATCGTCACACCCTCAGAAAGCGGAACCCCGCCGATAACCGGGGACTGCCTGTATTGTTAGTGTTTTGTGGAGGTTTCATCGCAACTTCCACAGCAGTTGTTGGGACTAAGTTGTTGCCTCGGGTTTCTTCCTTTTTCGTAATATATGTATTGTTTCTACTCTACAAATACAGTGAAGCCCCGTATTCATGGGGGATGCATACCGTAACCCCCCCCCCACGGATAGCTAAAATCCGCGAATGCTTAAAACCCCTCTAAAAACACTTAGAACTGCCCATTTTGATAGTTTAAACACAAAAAAAAACCTGTAAAAATGCTTATACCTGAGTATTTTAATAATTTATCACAAAAAGTGCATGTATTCATGAAAATTATACGAAAATACAGTAATTAGTGAATATTTCTCAGTGAAAAATACCGCGAATGGGCAAAATTTCCGTTAATAATGGGTAGATATGTTCCACAGAGAAACCTGTGAATGCATGAGTCCGCGAATCATGAGAACGCGAATACGGGAGGTTTACTGTAATTCAGTGCATGCAATTCATCCACATAATCAACCAGTCTATAGCTCATTTGTTGACCTACATCTATTCAGGGCAGGAATACAAAAGACAATCCATTTTGTTTTACCTCAGGTTTCAACACTATAGCCTTCTATTTGCAGCATGTCAGGAGCGGTCACTAGAAGCAGAATTCAAATGAAAAGCAGTGATACCTCATTTCCCTCAATTGTTAGTGTTGTAAAGTCAACGCCATTGTTTTATTTCAGTTAATGTAACCCATTGCTATTTTTCTTCTTTTTTCTTAATTTATATTATACAGCACCCTAAACAGCACTCGTATACTTGCTGCAAAAAAAAGATAATGGTAGGGGTAAAAATTTTAGGGCAAGCTATTATTTACCTACTTAATATCAATCAAATGCGACATGAATTATACTGATATGCATGGAGAGGAAAATATATTGAAATCAGTTTGAATGAGGAACATATTGTTATAATCATTGTTTTTATATAAGTAACTTACCAAGTAATTACATAGCTATTGGTTCCCTAACCTACGGCAGCTTAGAAATTATCGTTAGTGTGTAGGTGACAACGTCCCGCCACCATCCGGGACTCGTGGAAACAAACCAGCAGAGAGCTCAATTCGTTTTCTGCCAGCTTCCGGTTAACATCGGAAGTTTTCATGCAGCTGCTTCTTCACCTTTCAGCTTTGCTTTGCATGAATTTGGTGAAGTACTCAGAATTTGTTGCTTTGTGGCTTGCTGCCATTGTTGAATTGTCGTTCGAGTTAACTTTAGTTTATTTAGTTAACAATGTCAGATTCCAGTGCATCCAGTACAGTGAACCCCCCGTATTCGTGTTGTCAACGTTCGCGGACTCACGCATTCACGGGTTTCTCTGTGGAACATATCTAGCCATCATTCGTGGAAAAATTCGATTTGCGGTATTTTTCACTGAGAAATATTCACTAATTACTGTATTTTCATATAATTTTCATGAATAAATGCACTTTTTGTGATAAAACTATTAAGATATTCAGGTATAAGCATTTTTACAGGGTTTTCTGTGTTTAAGCTATCAAAATGGGCAGTTCTAAGTGTTTTTAGAGGGGTTTTAAGCATTCGGATTTAACCCATTCGCGGGGTGTGGGACGCATCCCCGCGAAATCTGAGGGGTTCACTGTATTCACTTTTGTTCTGAGGGTTATAGAACTAGGCTAACTAAGCTTTCATATGATTCTCATACAAAATGCACTAAATGTAGGGGGCAAGAATGTAGTAAGGATAATACTTGCATAGAGTGTCAGGACTGGGAGGATAAGAAATGGAAAACATTGAAATCTCATCTAAAGAAATTAGAAAGGGATAAGAAGAGGAAAGCAGCCATTAGGGCTGAAAGTAGGGCTAATGCAGAGTCCATTCCTTTGGAAAATGTAGGGGATGACACAACTACCACTCCTTTAATTCCTCCTCCTCCTATCCTAACTCCTCCTACTTTACCATCTGCTCCTGTTCCAGGTTTCCATGATTCCGCTCTTAGTGCCATTGCCAGCCTCGAATCTAGTTTTGATCAGAAATTTACTGTATTATCTAGTACCATTATGGAAATGGGATCAGCTATTAAATCTCTAATGGAAAAAATGTAAGTGTTGACAGTGCAGTGAGAAATGGTAGTGCTGTGAGTTTTGAGGAGGTGGCTGTCTGTCCCACCAGTGCTCCTAGACGAAGGTCACTGTCCCGCTCCCCCGCACCGGAGAGAAGACATACCAGAGGTCTAAGGGAGGCTGGCAGAGTTTGCCCATGAGCAGTCGCCCACTCTGTCGAGCCTGTCGTGCACTCCCAGGCTTCGACTAAATGCCATTGGAAAGGCATTCCTGTTCATCGACTTTCCAATTCAGAATCTTCCAGTCCATGCAAGAAGCCATATCACTACTCTTCTTCTTCGCGCCCACTCAAGAGACATGCAAATATTAGTGATTCTTCTCCCCTGGCTGTCAAGAGGTACAGAGAGACTAGCCCTCAACCTTCCTGCAGTTTTCAAGCCCAGCCTGATTCTCCTGCTCATCTTCGTTATTTCTTTGAAGACAGTCCTGAGCGCTATAAGCGTTCTAAGCACCCATCTTCTTCCGCGCGCCAAGTGCCCGCTGACTTGCACCAGACTTCCGCTGATGAGCACCTGGCACCCGCCAACTCACGCCAGAATACCACCGATGAGTGCCCGGCACCCGCTGATTCACACCACAATTCTGCCAATGAGCGCCCGGCGCCTGCCAATTCATGCCAGAATTCCACCAGTGAGTGCCCGGCACCTGCCGTCTCATGCCAGACTTCAGCTCTAGAGCGCCCAGCGCCAACTCCCAAACTTCCAACGCCAACAACCAAATTCCCAGCTTCTTCTTCTGGAACCAATGCTTCTTCTTCGGCTATTCCGCCTTCCTCATTGGTCCAGGAAGATTCTTTAGCCCCATTCAAGCACAATTGACCGAGCTTAAGGGTGTTTTGAAGAAATCTGTGTCTGCTCCAGAGTCCAAGGATAAATCATTGTCTCCTATCTCTTAGGAGGAGGAAGAGATTGTCTAGGATACGGTTCCCTCTCCTTCCTACTTGTCAGGTTTTTGTATTATTAGTATCTTTTATCATAAAATGTCTTTTTTGCTGCTTTTAATGCATTGTCTAATACAGGGTCCGGATATTTCAATTTCTTTGCCTCCTGCATTTCCTCCTGGATAATTACCCGGACTTCTTCATGCCTGCTTTTCCTACTTCTCCAGCTTCTACCTACCTCATGGAAAAGCATTCGTCAGAAGGTACCAGACTACCCAAGCTTGTTCTTTCCTTCTCCTCGAAGAAAGCTCTCAAAGAAGTTCCTGCCTGGCTGGCTGCTAAGAGAGAACAGGGCAAAGCAACTTTCGCCTTTCCACCCAGCAAATCGTTGAAGATGAGATACTCTTACTATGCCACCGGGGAAGCTCCTTCCTTGGGAGTTTCTGCCTCCTCCCAAGGGAACTTCTCTAGTCGGGTGGACTCATCTCGTAGAAAGGCTTTATTGTTGGCCAAGATAATGTTTTCATCCCCCGAACTAGACCACCCTATCAAGAATATTTTTAAGGTGTTTGGGATATTTAGTTTTCTAGGTTGGGCCATCGGGGCACTAGGGAGTAAGATTGAAGATTGCCCACATTTAGCTGAAGACCTTGCCTCCAATTGGCTAGGAGTTATTTCATGCTCAGATAGAGCAATTAGAGATGGCTCTTTAGAACTCGCCTCCCTTTTTTCTATGGGCATCCTTAAGAAGAGGGAGCTCTGGTATTCATTCGCCTCGAAAGGAGTCTCGCCGACTCAGAAGTCAGCTTTACTTTTCGCTGCCTTAGACAAGTCTCACCTCTTTCCTCAACACATAGTGAAGGATATTCTTTTAGAATTACAGAGCAAGTCCACCTCTGACTTGTTGACTCAGTCCACTAGACATCCTAAGGAGCCTGTGCCTTCCTCATCTAGATCATTCTCCCATCTTCAGTCTCAACCTTTTCGTGGAGGGACAGCTACGACCCAGCCTCAACCTAGGTCAAACTTGCGACCTCCTACGAAGTCCATTAAGAGGTCTTCTTTCAAATCCAACCCCAAGAAGTGAGAAGTTAGTCCTCCGCGCCCAGCTAGGAGCCAGACTTCTACTTTTCGGGAAGGAATGGGAGAACAGAGGAGCAGACCCCTGGGTGATCAAGGTTCTCAAGGAGGGCTACTCCATTCCTTTCGTAAAGACTCCTCCTTAAGTTACATCTCCAATCGCCTTGACAGCGTACTCAAAAGGTTCCACGAAGTTTTTGGCCCCTTTTCAAGAAGTCAAACTCTTTTCCAAAGGAGTAGTGGAAGAAGTGCTAGAGCCCCACTCAGAAGGTTTCTACAATTGCCTTTTCGTGGTTCGAAGGCCTCGGGGGCTGGAGGCCGTTCTGGATGTAAGCACCTTGAATGTGTTCGTACTGAAGACGAAGTTTCACATGGAGACCATTCGCTCTGTCATGTCCTCAGTACAACAGGAGGACTGGATGGTCACCCTGGATATGCAGGATGCGTATTTTCACGTCCCTGTTCATCCAGACTCAAGGGAGTTTCTACGTTTCGTTTTTCAGGGCAGGATACTACAGTTCCGTGCCCAATGCTTAAGCTTATCGACGGCTCCTCAAGTTTTACGCGAATCCTTGCTCCTCTGGGGAATTGGCTTCACCTTCAGGGAATCAACATCAACTTATATCTAGACGATTGGCTTCTCCACTTTCAAATGCGTCAAGGAAAAGTCTTGTGAGGACTTGAGAAGAACTCTTCGCCTGACAAAGGAGTTAGGCATCCTCATAAACAAAAAGAAATCCTTTCTGATTCCGTCTCAGTAGATTCCCTATTTAGGGATGATACTGAACTCTCAGATTTTTTGGGCTTTTCTGTCGCCCAAAGGAGTCTAGAATTGCCTTCAGACTGTCAGTCAGTTCCTTGCTCTTCCTTCCTGCTCAGCAGTGCAGTGGATGAGTCTTCTGGGGACCCTCGCTTCAGTAGAGCAGTTTGTAGATCTAGGCAGACTGCACATGAGACCCCTTCAGTTTTTCCTCAAAGTAAATTGGTGCGAAAAAACCCAACCAGACTTTTTCATCTTCCCAATTACGTCAGAAATCAAAGAGGATCTCCAGTGGTGGTCGTGCGGAGAAAGAGGGAAGGGAAGTCTCTTCTCCCAGTGCGTCCAGACCTTCAATTTTATTCAGATGCCTCCGACCTAGGCTGGGGCGCACTTCTGGAAGGTCAGGAAGTCTCGGGAACATAGGCTACAGTACAACAGAATGCTCACATCAACATGAAGGAACTGAGAGCAGTTCACCTGGGCCTTCAATCCTTCTCGGATCTGGTCCGCAGCAAGAAGATTGTAATAAGCGCGGACAATACCACAGCTCTTGCATATATTTGCAGACGGGGGCACTCATTCCTTCTCCTGTATGAGGCGAAGGATCTCCTTCTGTGGGTGGAAGAGAACCAAGTCTCTCTTGTCACGTGGTTCATTCAAAGGGGATGAGCGTGATTGCAGACAAATTAAGTTACGCCTCAAACAGGTTCTTGCAACCGAATGGACCTTAAATCCAGTAGTCTGTGACAACGTATGGAAATTTTGGGGCAAACCCACAGTGGATCTTTTCGCAACGTTGAGAAACCACTGTCTTCCCCTCTTTTGCTCTCCGGTCCCGGATCCTCAAGCATGGAGCACAGATGCCATGCTTTTGGATTGGACAAACTTAGATGTGTACGCCTTCCCTCCTTTCAGAATGATCAGGGAAGTAATCAACAAGCTGTCAACACATCAGAACACCTCCATGACCCTTGTAGCCCCATTTTGGCCGAACAATGAATGGTTTCCAGACTTGATTACTCCTGGTAGACCACCCAAGACTCCTTCCACAAAAACGGTCTCTGCTCAAACAACCCCACTTTCTCTGATTCCACCAAGGATTATCCACTCTGGCTCTGACAGGCTTCAGACTGTCAAGCGCCTTGTCAGAGGAAAAGGGTTTTCGAGACAAGCTGCAGAGGCAATTGCAAAATGTAGAGAGCTGCTTCTACAAAGCTCTACCAATCAAAATGGACAGTCTCAGAAGGTGGTGCAGTCGCCATAACTTCTCTTCTTCTGAGACATCTATAAGCCAAATAGCCGACTTTTTGATATTCCTAAAGTCCGTCAGGAAGCTATTGACCTCTACCATCAAAGGGTATAGGTCGATGCTAAGCTCAGTTTTTAAGCACAGAGGAATGGACCTGTCTTCTAATCAAGATATCACCAACTTGATCAAATAAATCCTTCAATACGTCCAAGAAAGATAGTTCTTCCAACGTCTCATGGAACTTAGACGTTGTGCTGAAGTGGCTCTCAGGTCCTCAGTTCGAACCTCTTTGTTCTGTTTTTCTCAGAATCTCACGAAAAAGACTCTCTCTTTAGTGGCTCTCGCTACTTCCAAATGTATTAGCGAGTTATAAGCAATAGGTGAAGAGTAGGCTTTGCACAAGAGGACACAGGTCTGCTCTCTTTCTCTTGGTTTCTCAAAGAACGAGGATCCTTCTAAACCCTGGCCTATGTCCTTCGTCATCAAGAACCTCATGGATATCTTATGACCTGAGGAAGAAGAAAGACTCCTCTTCCCAGTGAGGTCCCTCAGGTACTATCTTCAGAAACGGAAAAGATTAGAGGACCTTCGAGCAACCTCTGGTGCTTTGTTAAAAACCCAGTTTGCCCCCTCTCCAAAAATGTCATATCCTTTTTTCTGAGAGAATTAATATTAGAAGCCCACTCTCAGATGCAGGAAGAAGCCTTTCCTCTACTTAAGGTTAAGGCTCACGAAATTAGAGCAGTCAACTTCCCTCGCTTTCAAACACAACTTGTCTCTTTCTTCAATCCTACAGTCGACATTCTGGAGATGCAAGTCCATATTCACCTCACACTTCCCCAAGGACATAGAAACTGTATTTGAAAATTGTAGCACTTTAGGACCTTTATCTGTGGCTGGCATGGTGCTGGGAGAGGAAGCATGAGGAATCTGTCTGTTCCTTTGCTATCCACTTTGCCTTGACTTAAGGTTTTGAGTCGTTGGGAAGCCTGTGGGTACACTGTACCTGGAGTACCTACCAGTTCGTACTTTATCTTTGATAATGGTTGGGTTGTTTGGTTTTATTCTGTGGTGTAGGTGACAGTATTTTCATTTTGTATTCTGGGTGAGGGCATCTTTTAAAAAACTTTGTCAGCATACAGTGTATTTCCTCCGCTGCAAAAGTTTCCCACTAATGTAGTGGCAATGTCGGCATACAGTGTACTTTCCGCTGCAAAGTTTCCCACTAATGTAGTGGCAACCCTTGGATATACTGCCACATCCACTACAAGTTGAGAGAAGCGCCGACCAGAGGCAGTACCTTCCTGCAGCAGCTCTCAACAGGTAAGGAAACAACAAACATTTATTCAATGTTAGCAACCTTTCTATTTCAAATTCATTACTTACTTAATGCTTTGGGTAGAATATGTCCATGCTCTTTCCCACCTCCTTACAATGTGGAATCAGCTATGTAATTACTTGGTAAGTTACTTATATAAAAATTACTTTTTTATGATAAAATAGAGTTTTATATATACTTACCAAGTAATTATATGATCGGTCGGAGCCCGCTCTCCTCCCCTTGCTTGAACATAAGAGCATAAAACAAATTGAGCTCTCTGCTGGTTTGTTTCCTTGAGTCTGGGATGGTGGCGGGACGTTGTCACCTACACGCTAACGATAACAGCGTCACCGCTCCAATTTTGAATGTCTAAGCTGCCGCAGGTTAGGGAACCAATAGCTATGTAATTACTTGGTAATTATGTATAAAACTTTATTTTATCATAAAAATGTCATGTTTTAATAAATATGTTTTAGAGGTACAAATAAAACTTCTAACACTATACATAATTTATTTACAAAATGTCTTCATCATCGTCACTCTCGAGGAGGAGGTCATCATCCCCGTCCTCATCGTTGTTAGCAATGTCAGTGCTGACTGGTTCCACGGTCTCATGGATATTGTCCGACTTCCAGTACTCCTTCTCAAAATGACGCGTTGTCTAACAGCTCCTGCCCGCACTTTTGGGGTAGCCAAGTAACCATTACCCTCTATAGAAATAATTACCTATTCACACTATAGTAAATCTTGCCACAGGTCTTCATGCTTGTATACAAAGTGGCAAGCAGTAGCACAAATGCAGTCTTGCAACCACGGGGACAATTCCTCATCCTGCTGGCCATTATCAAATTTGTCAAAGTTTCAACTGTGTAAACATATCCATCCTGTAAACATATCCATCCACCACCTACCTGGTGGATGGGCGGAGCCTCATGATGTCATATTATGTTTACGTCATGAATTGTTTTAGGATCCTTGTCTGTGGTTTTCTTGGTTCTGGCATCGGTGACTCCATTTTACTCTATAAATATGAAAACTATCGAACTTAGGTACAGGCAATCCCTGGTTAATTAACAGCGGGCTCGTTTAACAGCGATCTGGTTTTGTGTCGCTTGTCTAGTGACGAAAATTGGCAATTTTCGGTGCCAAAAATCACCAATTTCTGCTTTTCAGCACCAATAATTGGGTATTGGCGCCGATACAGACCTAACAGAGGCGCCAGTAACCCCCGAAAAAGTGCCAAAATCGCCGATTTTCAGTTAGCGGCGATTTTCAGTTATCATCACACCTCAGAAACGGAATCCCACTGATAACCGGGGACTGCCTGTACTAAATAATACTTGCAAAAATTAGGTAGGATTATAAAATATACGCTTGCCAACTTTCAGCTTTATCCGATGCTTTGATAAAAAGTTGTTGCCGAAAAACCGTTTGTTCCGACACGATATACAAACCATCAGTCCTTTACAGTAGGAATTACTTCCAGCATAGGCTGGAAACGGCCGTTAAACTCTTGAGCAAGGTGGTTAGGCAGTAACTACCGCCAGGTAGGCGGGAATACCCACCTACCTGGATGTAAACATTCCAGTTTGCTTTTGGCTGTCATGCGTTGCAGACGTGGTTTCGGATCTCCTTGCCGGACTTGTAAAGCTCTTATTATCCTGGTGGTATCTTAATGTATTTTTTGTATATATTACATGTGTTTGACATTTATTAACCCTTAAATGCCGCGCCACTATTTACAAAAGCGTCTCCCGTATGCCGGTGCGGTTTGAGAGTTAGCACCGAAGCGGAAAGAAAGTTTTTTCAAAAATCACAGCACGCTTTAGTTTTTAAGATTACGAGTTCATTTTGGATTTTTTTCATTGCCTGAAGTTTAGTATGCAACCATCAGAAATG
Source organism: Macrobrachium rosenbergii (assembly GCF_040412425.1). Classification (NCBI taxonomy): domain Eukaryota; kingdom Metazoa; phylum Arthropoda; class Malacostraca; order Decapoda; family Palaemonidae; genus Macrobrachium; species Macrobrachium rosenbergii. Next base: position 17,010,585 of record NC_089798.1, read on the forward strand.
AAAAAATATCATTATCATATATTAATATTGGAATATATGACAGCGTGAAAGAAAATTTCATATATAATTGTATACAAATCCACTGTGAGCAAAATGGTTAAAGCTAATGAGTTTATTTTTTGTTGTATTGTACACTAAATTGCAATGATTTTGGTATATAACCAATTGTAAAACGATCAAAGCAACACAGAGAAAATATTATCACAAATGATGCATGAATTTGTAACACACGGACATAAAAAAAGTTTTTTTTCAAAAATTCACCACAAATTGAAATATTGTGCTAGAGACTTCCAATTTGTTGCAAAATGAAGGTAAATGATTGAATATTACTAGAATGTAAGAGTTTTAGCTTACAATTGTATTTTTCGACCATTTCGGTCGAGTCAAAGTTGACCGAAGGTTGAAATTTTGGCAGTTATCGTCATTTATATGAAAATATTTCAAAACTGATAAAAGCTACAACCATGAGTTATTTTCTGTTGTATTCTACCTAAAATTGTGCACATTTTCATATATAAAACTTTATGTAATGGCTAATATAAAACTGTGCAAACATTACGACAAAGTGACTAAAGAATTTCTGAGATTTTCGGCTGAGTTACATGTGGACATAAGAAAAAGTTCTTTTCAAAAATTCACCATAAATCAAAATATTGTGCTAGAGACCTCCAATTTGTTGCAAAATGAAGGTAAATGATTGAATATTACTAGAATGTAAGAGTTTTAGCTTACAATTGCATTTTTCGACCATTTCGGTCGAGTCAAAGTTGACTGAAGGTTGAAATTTTGGCACTTATCATGATTTATATGAAAATATTTCAAAACTGATAAAAGCTACAACCATGAGTTATTTTCTGTTGTATTCTACCTAAAATTGTGCACATTTTCATATATAAAACTTTATGTAATGGCTAATATAAAACAGTGCAAACATTACAACAAAGTGACTAAAGAATTTCTGAGATTTGAGTTACCGCAAGTGGACGTAAGGAAAAGTTTTTTTTCAAAAATTCACCATAAATCGAAATATTGTGCTAGAGACTTCCAATTTGTTGCAAAATGAAGGTGAATGATTGAATATTACTAGAATGTAAGAGTTTTAGCAATCAGCAATTTTCAGCGCCGAAAATCGCCGATTTCCGCTTATCGGTGCCAATAATTGGGTGTTGGCGCCGATATATAACTAACAGAGGCGCCAATAACCGAAAATCGGTGCTTTTCGGCGCCGATAACCCCCGAAAATCACCGAAAAAGCCCCAAAATCGCCGATTTTCAGTTATCATCACACCCTCAGAAACGGAACCCCGCCGATAACCGGGGACTGCCTTTAGAATACAACAAAAAATAACCAATGGTTGTAGCTTTTATAAGTTTTGAAATATTTTCATAAAAATCACGATAAGTGCTGAAATTTAAACCTTCAGTCAACTTTGACTCGAGCGGAAATGGTCGAAAAAACGCAATTGTGTGAGGTGTCTATTATGTTTTTAGGAGATGTTGGAGTTGCTTTGTTTGTGTGTGTATTAGTCTGTAACACCCGTTTGCTTTTAAGCAAACCTATCCGATTGATTACATACATAATCCAGGGGTGTCTACATGGATAGCAAAGTGTCCACTTCTCTCTCTCTCTCTCTCTCTCTCTCTATATATATATATATATATATATATATATATATATATATATATATATATATATATATATATATATATGTATATATATGTATATATAATATATATATATATTATATATATATATATATATATATATATATATATATATATATATATATATATACATATATATATATATATCTGTCCACCTCTCTCTCTCTCTCTCTCTCTCTCTCTCTCTCTCTCTCTCTCTAAGAGAGGTGGACACTTGCTATCCATGTAGACACCCTGGATTATGTATGTAATCAACGGATAGGTTTGCTTAAAAGCAAGCGGGTGTTACAGATTAATACACACACAAACAAAGCCACTCCAACATCTCCTAAAAACATAATAGACACCTCACACAATTGCGTTTTTCGACCATTTCCGTCGAGTCAAAGTTGACTGAAGGTTTAAATTTCGGCACTTATCGTGATTTTTATGAAAATATTTCAAAACTTATAAAAGCTACAATCATGGGTTATTTTTGTTGTATTCTAAAGGTTGGTCCCTGGTTGCTCGGGCGGGTTCCGTTTCTGAGTGGTGTGATGTCGAAAATCGCGATTTTGGGGCTTTTTCGGTGATTTGGGAGTTATCGGCCATAAAACAACGATTTTCTTGGAATTATTGGCGCCTCTGTTGTTATATATCGGGCGCCAACACCCAATTATTGGATTTTAACAATGAAATCGGCGATTTTCAATGCGGAAATTGCTGATTTTCGTCTCTAGACATAGCGCCTGAAATTACGCACATTTTCATATATAAAACTTTAACCGTTAATATAAAACTGTGCAAAAATTACTACAAAGTGACAAAGAATTTCTGAGATGCGTCGCTGATGCTTTCTAGTGGGAGAAGAAAGAAAATCGCTCATGCGCTGCTGGATCATGCTTGTAAACAAAATAACAGCGTGATCCGTGAACTCCCAGCATCCGTCAAGGCGCGGTATTTAAAATTTTTTGCAAACTAGGCCTATAAGTATTTTTCCGCGAATATTTAAAAAACTTTTTGTGGTCGACGTATTTTACGTCCACTTGGCACCTGACAGACAATTTTCGTCGATGTAAAATACGTCCAGTCAGCGTTAAAGGGTTAATACAAACCCACGATTTGTGATAACCTTGCATAGCCTTCGTTCCCCTGGGCTGTGTCTTGGATTGATGGCCAAGGGTTTATTTAAAGGAGCGTAACCGAGTGGTAATGCTTCTCCTCAGTAGCCCTTTATTTAGATACTGAAGCGTTCCCTTTACAATCAGAAGTATTAGATTGGGACGTAATATCTTCTCTCCCCTACATTGATCGGGACGTAAGAGTTCGCTTCCCTTCTTGGGCTCCCACCCTCCATGTACACAGGCATGACTACTTCCTTCTTACTTGTGCTGAGTGTTGTTTTTGCCGCCTGTGCTTAGAGAGTTGCAGGGCGGGTGGGAGGTAGCGGGCGTCGTCTGTAAATTACGCTGCCACGGCGCCCTTGGTGGCCTTCCCCTCTGTCCTTTTCTCTCCCCGAGGTTCTTCCTTATCTCTCGTTCGGCAGAGATCTCTCTCCATCGCCCTCTTTGCTTGCTGTTCGTGTGAAGACCGCGAGGGAGAGGGGGTTGGTCGGGTGACCTCTTCCTGGGTACTTCCTCTCACTGCATAGGGCAGTTCTCTTCATAGCAAGAGGAGTTTTCCTCTCTAATCATATTTGCGTTTTCTTTCAGGTTGACAGTGAGCATTGCAGACACAGCAGTAGTTGGCTGGATACCTCAGGGGATATCTCGCATGAAGGAGTCCTGTAACGGTCCTTTTCCTCCGTTACTAAAAATTAAATAACTTTCTTAACAAACTCTGTTCACAACCACAAGCTAAGTCCACAGTCAGTGGAATGGCTCTCAAATAATATTAATAGTGCAAAAATCAATTCATGGGGGAAAACGAAACACCACAAAAACACTTAAATTTAATACAAAAATATGCAGATAGAAGTTATTCTGAACCTCGGAATACAATTATTAATGAACACCAATCAACCTGAAAGATTTATAAACCAACACACTTACCCAATTAAGACAGAAAAAAGCAAAGATACATCCACAAAGAGAAGGGGGTTCAGATAGGAGAAGGTATTCGGAAAGTAAGAACAACCTATCAATTACAAACTAATCAATCTAGTGATAATTTCCCTCCTCCGAGACACTGGAGCAGTGGCCGTGATTTCCTTAATCATATATTGCTGTCTTCCGTAACACTGGAGTTATGGCCGTGATCTTTTTAGATACTTATATGTCTCTGCGTCCAGAGACAAAAGTGAGGGGGTGAAGTGGTGAAGGCAAATGAATATAATTATGGTACTCGATAGGACCCATCCAACAGCAATCCTACGTCCACAAGGATGATCCTCCAGGAAACCCGTGACGTCCAAATGAGACCAATCAAAGATCGCCTGACTAATCCAAAAAATATCATTCACTTATACCTTGGCTAAGCGAGAGCCCCTCGACATTTACTGAGCCGAGGGTGAGGCTGGATGAAGTGTAATCCTTTAAGAAACAGTACATCCAAGCAGGCGTTACATAGCAAATTCAGCAGTCACCAGGAGTAATAAGGCTCAGAGATCAACTGACTCCTTCAGTCGAAAGAATCTCCGACACAGCCATGGTGACAGCACCACTCGCTCACAAATATATGAAAAGACAGAATGGTCATTAGTGACAATTACTAAACAGACAAACCACCGGGGAGGAGGAAAACAAACTAAATGGATAATAATACAGTTCATATGCTTTACAAAAACTAGAATAAAATGACTAATTATAAAATAACACAACAAAGTGACACCTCCTCTCCCAAAAAAAAAAATATATATATACAGTATAAGTTTTTTTTTACAGTTTTGGAATATTTAAAAAAACTAAATAGTCATTGAAAAGACCGACAAGCCAAGCACAAGGTTTTATGCAACCCTGTAAGGAAAAAACAAAGGTATGAATTTGCAAAAAAAAAAAAAATAAAACTTACAAAACCCGATATCCAACAGGAGGGGTGGCAAAGGAACAAGGATGCAGCTCACAAAGGTATCTAAATTAAAATATCATTAATACAATGGAAAATCTATAACACAGAAAACCTCAAAAACCATTGCTAAATATATTATTTTAAACCCAAGAGCTTCAAAACTCTTACATAAGTATACGCATAATTAAGAGCTACAATGCTCTAATCCGGATTCCATATAACTGTTCATAGGTCATAATTTACACACTCAACGTTGTTTCACTTTGTTTCACATCGCTCATTGCAACAATGTTCAGCGAACAATAGTCCTGATAACACAGTGACAACACTATATCACTATAAAAGTGTCCTACCGAATACATACACTAACACTGGACAACACAGAGAAAACCAACACAGTTTTCCCCTGTGCAATCCTAACACACAAAATTTCATGAAGCGTAATTATGCCTGAAAACCAAGAATGCCCGGATTAGTAGCTGTCCGTTAACAATGTAAATTCTCCGATTAATATCCTAATCACCAAATTAATCACCTCAGCGTATTATACCATGTGCCAAAGACCAACAAATACCAACATCATTGTATACCAACATCATTATATCATACTTTTTCAGTAACAATTTTACGATATTACCCATTTGTTTCTTACAACACTCATTCCATAACACATTAGAAGCACTTCACCAACCTTCATTACAATAAACATTGTCACAAAATATAAACACCGAGTAGCACTTTCTACCTTTATCTAAGACCTCAATATTAAATTAATCTTAATTTTATAGCCCAAGGCATTTACAGAACTCCTGTAAGGGAAAATTATAATTAATACATATTTGTTATACACTCATCTACTCTTACAATACAAACCTAAGCACCTACTTCAACAGTACACACACCGTAACTAGAACGATACAGATACTACCTTAATATCCGCATAGCCCTCTGCAAGAATCCTTCCCTACTCAACGCTGCGAGAGAGAACATCAGCCACAACGTTGTCTTTTCCCGGGACATGAGTGAATTCTAGATTCCACTCCTGTAACATGAGGCTCCAACGCATCAGACGTTGGTTTTTATTTTGTATCTATTGATGAAGGTCAAGGGGTTATGGTCAGTCATAATCTTTATTGGAGTTCCTGTGGAAGAAAGATAAATGGAAAAATTATTAATAGCCAGAATGAGTGCGAGTGTCTCCTTCTCGACCGTCGAATATTTTCGTTGAGCGGAATTCAATTTCTTTGAGAAGAACGCGACCGGGTGAGAAACGCCTTGCTCGTCGTTCTGTAATAAGACCGCTCCGACACCGACATCACTTGCGTCAGTGGCAAGCGAAAAAGGGAGGTCGAAATCCGGAGCCCTTAAAATGGGGAAACTAAGAAGCACACCTTTTAAACACTCAAATGCCCTTTGCGTTTCAGGAGTCCAATTAAAAGGAACAGTTTTCTTCAACAAATTAGTGAGCGGATCAGCAATGTCAGAAAAATTCTTACAAATTTGCGATAATAACCAACTAGACCCAGGAATTTTCTGACATCTTTTCGACACTTTGGTATAGATATTTTCTCAATGGCCTCTACATTGGCTTGTTTAGGTGCCACCTTACCGTCACCAACCTCATGCCTAAATAGTTTACCTTCGCTTTGACAAACTCACTTTTTCAAATTAATTACTAACCCAGCCTTTTTTAAAACCTCAAATAAAGCCCTAATACGCTTCAGATGCGTTTCCCAGTCATCGCTATAAATTACGATATCATCAATATACACAACGCAACCTTCTAAACCATACACCAATGTGTTCATTAAACGTTGAAACGTAGCTGCAGCGTTTTTCATACCGAACGGCATTACACGGCATTGAAATAACCCTTGTGGAGTCACAAAAGCAGATAAAGCCCTGGCCCGTTTTGATAAAGGAACTTGCCAATACCCTTTTAGCAAGTCAAATTTACTGATAAACTTTGATTTTTCCATGCGATCGATGCAATCCTCAATCCGAGGCAAGGGATAACAATCTGTCTGCGTGACTTCGTTAACTTTCCTATAATCGAAGCACAAACGAAAATCACCATCAGGCTTTTCACCAACACTACCGGAGAGGACCATGGGCTTTTACTGGGCTCTATTAAACCATGCTTTAACATATAGTCAATTTCTTTGGCTACTACCTTAGCTTTAAAGGGGTTTAACCTATAAGGGGACTGTTTTATGGGGTGGCATTCCCAACCTCCACGTCATGTTCCAAAATAGACGTACGACCTGGTACCTCTGAAAACAATTCTTTATAACCCATAACCAGTTTTCTTAAAGACCTTCGTTTCTCGCTACTGAGATGGGAGACCAAACCATCAAAGTTCTTCAAATAATTCTTATTACTAGACAAGCAAATTTCATTATCATAATTATCATTATTAAAACCCTCTGAAAAGGAATAAAGATTATTATTATGTGAAACATCATCCGTAACAGCTGCTATCGGAATAACTTTCTCTCTTTCCTTATATGCTTTTAACATGTTAACATAACACAATTGGAAAGGCTTCCTTCTTTCGGAGTTTCAACCAAATAATTTACCTCACTAACTTTTTCAAAATTTTCCATGGTCCAGAGAAAAAGCTTTCAAAGAATTACTGGCAACGGCAAAAGTACCAAAACCTATCGCCTACTGCGAAATTACGCACTTTAGCCTTTCTATCAAAAAGTATTTCATCCTTCTTTGACTAGACAATAAATTTTCTCTGGCAAATTTCCAAGCCTTCGACAATTTGTCACCCAAGTTTGTCACATAATCTAACAAGCTGATGTCGGGGATATCACCTTCCCACGATTCTCTTACCACATCAAGAGGACCATGCACACACAATGTCCAAAGACCAAATCAAAGGTGACAAACCTAAGGACTGACTTGGAGCCGACCGAAAGGCAAATAATAAATAAGGCAATTCCTTGTCCCAATCGGATCCATGAGTTAAACAATATTTCTTTATCATTGACTTCAGGGTCTGATGGAACCTCTCAAGAGCACCCTGACTTTCTGGATGATATGGGGAAGAAGTCACATGTCTAATGCCCAATTCATTCATCTTACCTTTGAAATATTTACTAACAAAATTAGTCCCACAGTCTGACTGGACGACCTTGGGCATCCCAAACCTAGTAAAAAGTTGGTTAGTACTTCTACAATTTTTTCACTCTTAATGGTACGGAGGAATAGCTTCAGGATAGCGAGACATTTTATCCATTATAGTGAAAATATATTCATTCCCACTACGAGTCCTCGGTAACGGACCAACTGCATCGATAATGACCTCTTTGAAAGGCTCGGAAACCACAGGGATGGGGCACAAAGGAGCTTTAGGAACAGGTTGATTCGGCTTACCGACTTTCTGACACACATCGCAACTATTAACAAACTTCTTAACGTCTGCTTTCAACTTGGGCCAGAAATAGTTCGCGAAGAGTTTGCTAGTCGTCTTATAAACACCAAAATGTCCAGCCAAACCACTTTCATGAGCCAACGACATCAAACCATTTCTGTAAATATAAGGAACCATTATTTGTCTTAATATTTCATGTTCCGAGTTACCAGCCTCCATCGGCCTACTCACCCTGTACAAAATATTCTTAATAATTCTAAATTTAGGTACAGTCAAGTCCGATTCTTCGCCCGACTCAATGGTAGGTCTTGAAATTCCTTTTTCTGGGCTTTAACAAGTTCTTCCACAGTCCAATTCGGATGATCTCTCAAAATATTAATATCTCCTACAATATTACTACTATTTTCCAAACTACTCAAGTCTACATCAGTTGCAACGTCAACAACTCTAGCACTAGAACGCGTAACTACTGCTACTTCTGGATTGATCAAAATTGGACAAGTCTTATTCTTAAAAGCCACGTCATTCCCCAAAACAATATCAACCCCTTTGACCAGGAAACTTATTTACTACTGCCAACTTCAAAACTCCTGAAAAGAAGGACATTTCAAATGAAAATTTCCGATGGGGTAAGACTCGACTGAATCAGGAAAACCAGACAGCAAAACAAACTCTTTATAATCAAAGTCAAAATCTTTAGGTAACGCGTCCCGTAAGATCAAAGACTGGGCCGCACCAGTATCCCGTAAAATCCTTACTTCCTTTTCAATGGGCGAATTGACCGACGACACTTTCCCAGTAGACAAATACCTCTCAAAACAGTCTGTTAGTCATTGGTCACTGGGTTTGGTCAGAACAGGATCGCTGTCTTTTCTGCCGACTCCCATCACCGGTCTTCCTCTAGCCTGCAAGGATTTTTAAAAGCAAAGCAAAAACTCTTCAAATGCCCTTTCTTATTACAATAAAAACACGTAACCTTCTTTTTCCACTCTGGATCATGGGAACCATAACCTCTTTTATCATTATTAACAGAAAAACGTTTAACATTATTAACAGATTCCTGTACCGTAAAATTATTATTATTATGATTAGGCCGCATAAACGTCTTACTCTTATTATAACCACCTCGACCTGTCCTATCCCATTTCGGTTCTACACTTGTCCCTGATGCTCCTAACTCACTCTTGTGTGACAAATAATATTCATCGCTAGCAATAGCGGCTTCCTGTAAATTGTCGATTTTCAGTTCTTCGAGGTGAACTTTTATCTGAAACACACCTCTTGAATTCTTCTACATATAACAATTCTTTTAATTTTTCCATGTCATCCACCTCCTTCGATTTAAACCAATCTTCCGCAAATTGTCTTTTTCCCCTAGCGAACTCTACAAAGGTTTGGTCACTACACTTTCGCAGATTTCTGAACCTTTGCCTGTAGGCTTCCGGAACCAACTCGTAAGCTTTCAACACAATAGCCTTAACATTTTCGTAATCTGAGGACAAAGTTTCATCCAAAGTTACATAAACCTTTTGAGCCCTTCCTACAAGTTTACTCTGTATGAGAGTGGTCAGTATTCCTGGGGCCACTGCAATTTGGCCGCAATTCTCTCAAATGAGATGAAAAATTCCACCAACATTGTTCTCTTGGAAACATGGCACAAACTTAAGGGCCTGCCCCAAATTAATGGCAGGCGTTACCAAACTACCCGGGAGGAAGGAGGAGAAAAGAGGGAGCTGCATTTCGCATTTCTCTCTCAAACATTCTTTCTC